>NC_048590.1:50701887-51001887 GCF_013265735.2 Oncorhynchus mykiss
ACACACACACAAACACACCGTACACACAAACAAACACACTGTACTCACACACAAACACATCGTACTCACACACAAACACACCGTGCACATACACAAACACACCGTACACACACATAGACACATCGTACACTCACACAGACACCACGCACTCACACACAGACACTGTACACAGACACACTGTACACACACAACATACAGGTACAAACTGGTGCACATATGCAAACACACACACACACACACACACACACCATACACACACACACGCACACACACACACACACACACACCATACATACACACACATACCACACACACACACACACACACACACACACACACACACACACACACACACACACACACACACACACACACACACACACACACACACACACACACACACACACACACACTCACACACACACGCACACCATACACACACACACAGTAGCCAACATGTATGCTCTTACACATTTAAATAAATGGCAGCATCCAGGTGACAGAACAAACCTGGTCCTGAATCCTATTCAGTAGAATGATCATTGAACATTCCCTCCCTCTCTCTCTCTCTCTCTCTCGCTCTCCCTTTCCCCCTTTCAATACGTACCATTTGTCCAGACAAATATTTTCCTGACAATTCTGCCCCACCAATGCACCATGATGAGCCTGCCTCTATGGCTCAGTGCTGGAAACCCACAGAACAGACAGAGGAGGCTACTTACCAGGACCGTCATGCACAGAATTCTAATTTAAGCTGCTCCACGTTGCCAAGGAAATCCAAAATGCCTCAGAGAGCAGGGCAGAGATTGAAGAGGCCATTGAAAGGAGGATTCAAAGGGAGAAATGGGATACCCGAGGCGAGATAAAAGGAGGTGAGTCCCCGGTGAGGAGCATGGGAGATGCCTGGGTCCTCCAGATGCTCTAAATCCACCTCCACTGATAGGCTTGCATGTAAACACAGGCTCCGGTGTCTCAGACACTCTAACATACATGCTGCACCGAGCTGAGTGAGACAGAGAGTGGGAGAGGGGAGAGAGATAGAGGGAGGGGCCGCTGCTGAGCAAGGTGCAGGGAGGAGCTGCAATGCATTGGGAGGGAGGGAGGGAGGGAGGGAGGGAGGGAGGGAGGGAGGGAGGGAGGGATGCTCTCTGATTGCATTGGCGATATGTTATGCTGTTTACTTGAACGTCCCCATTTCCAGCTTGATTCAAATTAGCTGGGGAGCTGCAGAAAGAGGGTTGTGAAAGACAGAATGTGAAAAATAAAAGTGAAAAATAAAATGAATAATGGAAGATGGGGATAGAGGAAGATGGGGATAGAGGAAGATGGGGATAGAGGAATATGGGGATAGAGGAAGATGGGGATAGAGGAAGATGGGGATAGAGGAAGATGGGGATAGAGGAAGATCAAAAAAGGATATGTAGAAGAGGGTGAGAGATGGAAAGAAAGAGGGAAGGTGTAGGGAGACAGAGAGGGAGGGAGGAATGTAGGTAGGGAGACAGAGAGGGAGGTAGGGAGACAGAGAAGGAGACAAAAGAGGGGGGTAGGGAGACAGAGAGGGAGGGAGGAAGGGAGACAGAGAGGGAGACAGGGAGGAATGTAGGTAGGGAGACAGAGAGGGAGACAGAGAGGGAGGGAGGAATGTAGGTAGGGAGACAGAGAGGGAGGTAGGGAGACAGAGAGGGAGACAGAGAGGGAAGAGGTAGGGAGACAGAGAGGGAGGGAGGGAGGTAGGGAGACAGAGAGGGTGAGAGATGGAAAGAAAGAGGGAAGGTGTAGGGAGACAGAGAGGGAGGGAGGGAGGGAGGGAGGGAGGAAGGTAGGTAGCGAGACAGAGAGGGAGGTAGGGAGACATAGAGGGAGGGAGGGAGGTAGGGAGACAGAGAAGGTGAGAGATGGAAAGAAAGAGGGAGGGAGGTAGGGAGACAGAGAGGGAGGGAGGTAGGGGGTGCTATCTTAAAACAAGGAAGGGGTAAGGAGACAGACAGGCAGGGGGGTGGGTGCTATCCTAAAACAGGGGCAACAATGTAACAAATGAACTTCTATATCCCCACACTTTACTGTAGGGATGTGAGTGGGGATGAATGTGTTAATGGGAGGAATATGAGCATGTCATTGTATTAGTGGAGTGGGGATGAGTGTGTTAATGGGAGGAATATGAGCATGTCATTGTATTAGTGGAGTGGGGATGAGTGTGTTAATGGGAGGAATATGAGCATGTCATTGTATTAGTGGAGTGGGGATGAGTGTGTTAATGGGAGGAATATGAGCATGTCATTGTATTAGTGGAGTAGGGATGAGTGTGTTAATGGGAGGAATATGAGCATGTCATTGTATTAGTGGAGTAGGGATGAGTGTGTTAATGGGAGGAATATGAGCATGTCATTGTATTAGTGGAGGGGGGATGAGTGTGTTAATGGGAGGAATATGAGCATGTCATTGTATTAGTGGAGTGGGGATGAGTGTGTTAATGGGAGGAATATGAGCATGTCATTGTATTAGTGGAGTGGGGATGAGTGTGTTAATGGGAGGAATATGAGCATGTCATTGTATTAGTGGAGTGGGGATGAGTGTGTTAATGGGAGGAATATGAGCATGTCATTGTATTAGTGGAGTGGGGATGAGTGTGTTAATGGGAGGAATATGAGCATGTCATTGTATTAGTGGAGTGGGGATGAGTGTGTTAATGGGAGGAATATGAGCATGTCATTGTATTAGTGGAGTAGGGATGAGTGTGTTAATGGGAGGAATATGAGCATGTCATTGTATTAGTGGAGTGGGGATGAGTGTGTTAATGGGAGGAATATGAGCATGTCATTGTATTAGTGGAGTAGGGATGAGTGTGTTAATGGGAGGAATATGAGCATGTCATTGTATTAGTGGAGTGGGGATGAGTGTGTTAATGGGAGGAATATGAGCATGTCATTGTATTTAGTGGAGTGGGGATGAGTGTGTTAATGGGAGGAATATGAGCATGTCATTGTATTAGTGGAGTGGGGATGAGTGTGTTAATGGGAGGAATATGAGCATGTCATTGTATTAGTGGAGTGGGGATGAGTGTGTTAATGGGAGGAATATGAGCATGTCATTGTATTTAGTGGAGTGGGGATGAGTGTGTTAATGGGAGGAATATGAGCATGTCATTGTATTTAGTGGAGTGGGGATGAGTGTGTTAATGGGAGGAATATGAGCATGTCATTGTATTAGTGGAGTGGGGATGGGTGTGTTAATGGGAGGAATATGAGCATGTCATTGTATTAGTGGAGTGGGGATGAGTGTGTTAATGGGAGGAATATGAGCATGTCATTGTATTAGTGGAGTGGGGATGAGTGTGTTAATGGGAGGAATATGAGCATGTCATTGTATTAGTGGAGTGGGGATGAGTGTGTTAATGGGAGGAATATGAGCATGTCATTGTATTAGTGGAGTGGGGATGAGTGTGTTAATGGGAGGAATATGAGCATGTCATTGTATTAGTGGAGTGGGGATGAGTGTGTTAATGGGAGGAATATGAGCATGTCATTGTATTAGTGGAGTAGGGATGAGTGTGTTAATGGGAGGAATATGAGCATGTCATTGTATTAGTGGAGTGGGGATGGGTGTGTTAATGGGAGGAATATGAGCATGTCATTGTATTAGTGGAGTAGGGATGAGTGTGTTAATGGGAGGAATATGAGCATGTCATTGTATTAGTGGAGTGGGGATGAGTGTGTTAATGGGAGGAATATGAGCATGTCATTGTATTAGTGGAGTGGGGATGAGTGTGTTAATGGGAGGAATATGAGCATGTCATTGTATTAGTGGAGTGGGGATGGGTGTGTTAATGGGAGGAATATGAGCATGTCATTGTATTAGTGGAGTGGGGATGAGTGTGTTAATGGGAGGAATATGAGCATGTCATTGTATTTAGTGGAGTGGGGATGAGTGTGTTAATGGGAGGAATATGAGCATGTCATTGTATTAGTGGAGTGGGGATGAGTGTGTTAATGGGAGGAATATGAGCATGTCATTGTATTAGTGGAGTGGGGATGAGTGTGTTAATGGGAGGAATATGAGCATGTCATTGTATTAACAGAGAAAGAAAAGAGGAGCAGAAGAGATTAGTGCTCTGGCGCTGGGTTTTATTCCGTGCCCCAGACTCCTCCATCATTTCCTGTCACTAGTGGATGATGAATGCTACCTATTATACATAGAACAGTAATCATGAGGCACGTGGACCTTTGGAGTGTGACAGGAAGGCAGGCAGGCAGATCACTGAAGTGCTGCCTGGGAGGCAATGAGAGACACAAGGTTCTTGAGGTGAAGGGTGGGTGGTTGTGAGTAGTTTTGGGGCACACAGACTGGTAGGGATTGATAAAAGAGATTCAGGGCAGTGTGTGTTTGTTTGAGATTAACATTCCAATTACCAGGGGGTTGGTTGGTTGGTACTGTAGGAGGCGGGTATTGATGGCATGGGGGTTAGGGAGCATGTTTATGATAGTTGGTGTTGGGAGTTTGAGGTTGAGGTGTTGTGTGGGGGGTAGATATGTCTACAACACATTGGATGAAGGCTTTTTGGCAGAGGTTTTGGAGGGCGGGTACGGTTTGTAGATAACAATAAACACTAGAGTAAACATCAGCACAAATATAAACACTGGGGTAAATATCAACATAAACAAACACTAGAGTAAACATCAACACAAATATAAACACTGGGGTAAATATTAACATAAACAAACACTAGAGTAAACATCAACACAAACATAAACACTAGAGTAAATATCAACACAAACATAAACACTAGAGTAAACATCAACACACACATAAACACTAGGGTAAACATCAACACAAACATAAACACTAGGGTAAATATCAACACAAACATAAACACCCGTGTAAACATCAACACAAACATAAACACTAGAGTAAATATCAACACAAACATAAACACTAGAGTAAACATCAACACAAACATGAACACTAGAGTAAACATCAACACAAACATAAACACTAGGGTAAACATCAACACAAACATAAACACTAGGGTAAATATCAACACAAACATAAACACCCGTGTAAACATCAACACAAACATAAACACTAGAGTAAATATCAACACAAACATAAACACTAGAGTAAACATCAACACACACATAAACACTAGGGTAAACATCAACACAAACATAAACACTAGGGTAAATATCAACACAAACATGAACACCAGTGTAAACATCAACACAAACAAACACTAGAGTAAATATCAACACAAACATAAACACTAGAGTAAACATCAACACAAACATAAACACTAGGGTAAATATCAACACAAACATGAACACTAGAGTAAACATCAACACAAACATGAACACTAGAGTAAACATCAACACAAACATAAACACTAGGGTAAATATCAACACAAACATGAACACTAGAGTAAACATCAACACAAACATAAACACTAGGGTAAATATCAACACAAACATAAACACTAGTGTAAACATCAACACAAACATAAACATAAACACCAGTGTAAACATCAACAGAAACACAAACACTGGTGTAAACATCAACACAAACAAACAGTAGTGTAAACATCAACAGAAACACTAGTGTAAACATCAACAGAAACACTAGTGTAAACATCAACACAAACATAAACACCAGTGTAAACATCAACACAAACAAAAACACCAGTGTAAACATAAACACTAGTGTAAACATCAACACAGACATAAACACAAACACCAGTGTAAACATCAACAGAAACATAAACACCAGTGTAAACATCAACAGAAACAGAAACACTGGTGTAAACGTCAACACAAACAAACACTAGTGTAAACATCAACAGAAACAGTAGTGTAAACATCAACAGAAACATAAACACTGGTGTAAAAATCAACACAAACAAACACTAGTGTAAACATCAACAGAAACACTAGTGTAAACATCAACAGAAACAATCTAAAAGTGCCAGTGTATTCAGTGGCTGAGAGACACACTTTCCTCACAGCAAGCCTTCTGACCCCACAGTTCACTACAGAATATATTTCAGTTTATTTATGGAGCTATATGTAGATATTACCTTCTAGATGAACTGGTTTGCAAACTGCACTGTGGCTGTTTGATAGAGTCAATAATAAATCATGGTCTACAGACCGTCAGAAGTCTAACGATGTAAACATATCTAATCTGATGGGAATATGACTAGAGGAAGAATTGCAATCAGAATGTCATGAACATTTCAACTCCAAACTCTTTATTAGAATCTAATAGACGTTCTGCTTTGCTACAGTATCAAGCAGAGACGTAGAGTAAGAGAGGTGCTACATTACATGGTATGTCATTATGCTGTTTTATAAAGTAAATCATTAAATGACCACCGTGGTGTACTTTAGACCCCTCAAATTCAAATCTGGACATGGAAGCCAGTTCGTTCCACTGCTTCTTTTTGTTTTCCTCGTGTAATCAGGGACTGATTTAGACCAGGGACCCCAGGTGGGTGCAATTCAGTTTCAGGTTGAACAGATATCCTGTCACGTCTGCTCCCGCTCCCACTCTCTGGCGCTCAAGGTCGCCAGGCTGCTCATCGTTACGCACACCTGTCACCGGGGAATGTTTTATGTCTTTTTTATTTTTGGATGGGTGACGTCGGGTCCGGGTGCCTCTGCCGAAGCAACCGGGGATACCTCAGACGGCTCGTCAGGCTCCCGCACCTCAGACGGCTCGTCAGGCTCCCATGCCTCAGACGGCTCGTCAGGCTCCCGCACCTCAGACGGCTCGTCAGGCTCCCATGCCTCAGACGGCTCGTCAGGCTCCCATGCCTCAGACGGCTCGTCAGGCTCCCATGCCTCAGACGGCTCGTCAGGCTCCCATGCCTCAGACGGCTCGTCAGGCTCCCATGCCTCAGACGGCTCGTCAGGCTCCCATGCCTCAGACGGCTCGTCAAGCTCCCATGCCTCAGACGGCTCGTCAGGCTCCCATGCCTCAGTCGGCTCGTCAGGCTCCCATGCCTCAGTTGGCTCGTCAGGCTCCCATGCCTCAGACGGCTCGTCAGGCTCCCATGCCTCAGCCGGCTCGTCAGGCTCCCATGCCTCAGCCGGCTCGTCGGGCTCCCACGCCTCAGCCGGCCCGTCGGGCTCACCCAGGTAGGACGCCAGGTGGCGCCCTTAGAGGGGGGTTACTGTCACGTCTGCTCCCTCTCTCCCTCTCTGGTGCTCGAAGGTCACCAGGCTGCTCATCATTACACACACCTGTCACCATCATTAAGCGCACCAGCGCTTCATCGGACTCACCTGGATTCCATCACGTCATTGATTGCCTCCCTTATATCTGTCACTTCCTCAGTTTCGTTCCTGTGTTTGCATTGATGTTGTTTTGTTTCTCATCTCCAGACGCTGTTCATGTTTATTTTAATGTCTATTTATTATTAAATCCTCACCCCGTCCTTGCTTCCCGTCTCCCAGCGTCTGGTTACGGAACCGGTCCATATCCAGCAGTACTCCAGATTTGAATTCCCCTGCTATCGATTATCACAAGTCTAATGGTGTAAACATGTCTGATGTGATGGGAACATGAGGGGGATAAATGAAATGAAACTCCAACATTTTTTTTTTCAGATCTTATCGACTGGTCACGGTAGTTCTTCACTATCGATTAGACATGTACATTATAATTAAGGACACCTGTTCCTTCCATGACATAGACTGACCAGATGAAAGCTGTAATCCCTTATTGATGTCACTTGTTAAATCCACTTCAACCAGTGTAGCCTTGAGACATGGATTGTGAATGTGTGCCATTCAGAGGGTGAATGGGAAAGACGAAAAACCTCGGCGCCTTTTGTGTCAAGAACTGCAACATTGTTGGGTTGTTCACACGCCACAGTTTCCTGTGTCTATCAAATCAAATTGTGTTTGTCACATGTGCCGAATACAACAGACCTTACCGTGAAAAGCTTACTTACAAGCTCTTAACCAACAATGCAGTTTAAAGAAAATAGATTTAAGAAAATATTTACAAAATAAAATAAAGTAAAAAATAAAAAAAAATAGTAAAAAAAAAGTTACACAATAAAATAACAATAATGAGGCTGAATACAGAATGGTCCACCACCCAAAGGACATCAAGCCAACTTGACACAACTGTGGGAAACATTGGAGTCGACATGGGTCAGCATCCCTGTGGAATGCTTTCAACACCTTGTAGAGTCAACATGGGTCAGCATCCCTGTGGAACGCTTTCAACACCTTGTAGAGTCAACGTGGGTCAGCATCCCTGTGGAACGCTTTCAACACCTTGTAGAGTCCCTGTGGAACGTTTTCAACACCCTGTAGAGTCAACATGGGTCAGCATCCCTGTGGTACGCTTTCAACACCTTGTAGAGTCAACATGGGCCAGCATCCCTGTGGAACGCTTTCAACACCTTGTAGAGTCAACATGGGTCAGCATCCCTGTGGAACGCTTTCAACACCTTGTAGAGTCAACATGGGTCAGCATCCCTGTGGAACGCTTTCAACACCTTGTAGAGTCAATATGGGTCAGCATCCCTGTGGTACGCTTTCAACACCTTGTAGAGTCAACATGGGTCAGCATCCCTGTGGTACGCTTTCAACACCTTGTAGAGTCAACATGGGTCAGCATCCCTGTGGTACGCTTTCAACACCTTGTAGAGTCAACATGGGTCAGCATCCCTGTGGTACGCTTTCAACACCTTGTAGAGTCAACATGGGTCAGCATCCCTGTGGTACGCTTTCAACACCTTGTAGAGTCAACATGGGTCAGCATCCCTGTGGAACGCTTTCAACACCTTGTAGAGTCAACATGGGTCAGCATCCCTGTGGTACGCTTTCAACACCTTGTAGAGTCAACATGGGCCAGCATCCCTGTGGTACGCTTTCAACACCTTGTAGAGTCAACATGGGTCAGCATCCCTGTGGTACGCTTTCAACACCTTGTAGAGTCAACATGGGTCAGCATCCCTGTGGTACGCTTTCAACACCTTGTAGAGTCAACATGGGTCAGCATCCCTGTGGTACGCTTTCAACACCTTGTAGAGTCAACATGGGTCAGCATCCCTGTGGAACGCTTTCAACACCTTGTAGAGTCAACATGGGTCAGCATCCCTGTGGTACGCTTTCAACACCTTGTAGAGTCAACATGGGCCAGCATCCCTGTGGTACGCTTTCGACACCTTGTAGAGTCCATGTCCTGATGAATTGAGGCTGTTCTGAGGGTAAAAGGGGGGAGGGGTGCAACTCAATATTAGGAAGGTGTTCCTGATGTTTGTTTGGTACAGTCAGTGTGTACTCAGCTCTACTGAGTATGAGACATATATAGTATGAGACATATATAGTATGAGACATATATAGCTCTACTGAGTATGAGACATATATAGCTCTACTGAGTATGAGACATATATAGCATGAGACATATATAGCTCTACTGAGAATGAGACATATATAGTATGAGACATATATAGTATGAGACATATATAGCTCTACTGAGTATGAGACACATATAGTATGAGACATATGTAGTATGAGACATATATAGCTCTACTGAGTATGAGACATATATAGTATGAGACATATATAGTATAAGACACCTTGTAGAGTCAACATGGGTCAGCATCATATAGTATGAGACATATATAGCTCTACTGAGTATGAGACATATATAGCTCTACTGAGTATGAGACATATATAGTATGAGACATATATAGCTCTACTGAGTATGAGACATATATAGTATGATACATATATAGCTCTACTGAGTATGAGACATATATAGCTCTGCTGAGTATGAGACATATATAGTATGATACATATATAGCTCTACTGAGTATGAGACATATATAGTATGAGACATATATAGTATGAGACATATATAGCTCTACTGAGTATGAGACATATATAGTATGATACATATATAGCTCTACTGAGTATGAGACATATATAGCTCTGCTGAGTATGAGACATATATAGTATGATACATATATAGCTCTACTGAGTATGAGACATATATAGTATGATATAGTACATGATATAGTACATATATAGTACATATATAGCTCTACTGAGAATGAGACATATATAGTATGAGACATATATAGTATGAGACATATATAGTATGAGACATATATAGCTCTACTGAGTATGAGACAAATATAGTATGAGGCCCTCGTTGTGTCCATTCTAACGTTCAATCAAACAGTTACTGAATGCCTCAATTCCTGTCTGCTTTATATAGCAAGCCACGACCACGTAACTCACTGTCTGTAGGAGCCAACCAGTGAATGGGATGGTGTACCTAATAAAGTGGCCTGAGTGTATTTTGTCCTACAGAGTATAGGAGACACACTACATGACCAAAGGTATGTGGACACTTAATATGGAGCTGGTCCCGCCTTTGCTGCTATAACAGCCTCCACTCTTCTGAGAAGGCTTTCCACTAGATGTTGGAACATTGCTGCTGTAACAGCCTCCACTCTTCTGGGAAGGCTTTCCACTAGATGTTGGAACATTGCTGCTCTAACAGCCTCCACTCTTCTGGGAAGGCTTTCCACTAGATGTTGGAACATTGTTGCTCTAACAGCCTCCACTCTTCTGGGAAGGCTTTCCACTAGATGTTGGAACATTGCTGCAGGAGCATTAGTGAGGTCAGGCACTAATTGGGTGATTAGGCCTGGTTCGCAGTCGGTCTTCCCATTCATCCCAAAGGTGTTTGATGGAGTTGAAGTCAGGGCTCTGATCTCGACAAACCATTTCTGTATGAACCTCATTTTGTGCACGGGGGTATTGTCATGCTGAAACAGGAAAGGTTCTTCCCCACACTGTTGCCACAAAGATGGAAGCACAGAATTGTTTAGAAAGCCATTGTATGCTGTAGCGTTAAGATTTCTCTTCACTGGAACTAAGGGGCCCGAACCATGTAAAACAGCCCCAGACCATTATTCATCCTCCACCAAACTTTACAGTTGGCACTATGCATTGGAGCAAGTAGCGTTCTCCTGGCATCCGCCAAACCCAGATTTGTCCGTCGCACTGCCACATGGTGAAGCGTGATTCATCACTCCAAGAGAACACGTTTCCACTGCTCCAGAGTCCAATGGCGGCAAGCTTTACACCACTCCAGCCGACGCTTGGCATTGTGCATGGTGATCTTAGACTTGTGTGTGGCTGCTCAGCCATGGAAACCCCAACAAACAGTTATTGTGCTGACGTTGCTTCCAGAGGCCAGTTTGGAACAAGGTAGTGAGTGTTGCAGCTGAGGACAGATGATTTGTACACGCTTCAGCACTTGGTCGGTCCCGTTCTGTGAACTTGTGTGGCCTACCACTTCATGGCTTAGCCGTTGTTGCTACTAGAAGTTTCGACTTCACAATATCAGCACGTCCAGTTGACCAGGGCAGCTCTAGCATGGCAGTGATTTGACGAACTGACTTATTGGTAAAGTGGCATCCTATGAAGATGTCACGTTGAAAGCCACTGAACTCTTCAGTGAGGCCATTCTACTGCCAATGTTTCCCTATGGAGATTGCATGACTGGGTGCTCAATTGTATACATCTGTCAGCAACAGGTGAGCCTGGAATAGTCTAATCCACTAATTTGAAGGGGTGTCCACATACTTTTGTATATATAGTGTATTTAGCCCTACCGAGTGTAACCTTCTCCGCTGTGTGAAAGAGAAAGCGGACGCATCTGAATAGAGCTCTCATAACTCCAGTGAGCCTTACAAAGCCATTCATTATTGACTGCCACCTGCAGCAAATCCTGATCTTTTGTCCAATCCCCCCCCCCAGGAGACTGTGGGAATCCAGACTTTCTCCAGCTTCTCTCTAATGAAGCTGTATTTGTCCTCCAAAAAGGCATCTTGTCCCATTGGAATAATAACATGACAGTTGAGCAGCTCCCATATGAGACCCAAGTCCCCGGTAACATATGTCCAACAGTTTGTTAGAGACAAACAACACTTATGATCTTTTTAGGCAGCTGGTTTTCATCGTCCCCCCCCCCCCCCCCAGTCTGTTTGCAGATGGAAATTGGATCATGGGTAATAGTGTAAATCCTGTATAATCACCATGCATAACGTTTCAGTTTCAGTGTTTCTCCAGACAGTGCTTCAGGGGGAAAATAATGTCATAGTCTACTTGAAACCTTGCACGTTCACTCATTCATTCTACTTGTCTGTCCATATTATTTCTTTGTGCTTTTATTGTTCTCCTTTATTGAGATATATACTTGTTTCTCAGGGGGGGGGGGGGGGGGGGGGGGATGAAGTCTATCAACAAGTCAAACTGACAGCGTGCTGGAGGACATAGAGAGACAGAGGTACAGACATTGGGGAACAGATGATAACGTAGCAGTCATAACGTAGCAGTCATAACGTAGCAGTCATAACGTAGCAGTCATAACGTAGCAGTCATAACGTAGCAGTCATAACGTAGCAGTCATAACGTAGCAGTCATTTCTGCAGTGTGTTTGTGTTTGTGTTTTTTATGTTGCTTTGTATCGTCTTGTGGTGTGTTTTGTATGGTGTGTTGTGTTGTATATGGTGTGTAGGCTGTGGTGTGTTGCGTATGGTGTGTACTGTGTTGTATATGGTGTGTAGGCTGTGGTGTGTTTCGTATGGTGTGTTGTATATGGTGTGTAGGCTGTGGTGTGTTTTGCTTGGTGTGTTGTGTTGTATATGGTGTGTAGGCTGTGGTGTGTTGCGTATGGTGTGTTGTATATGGTGTGTAGGCTGTGGTGTGTTTCGTATGGTGTGTTGTATATGGTGTGTAGTGTGTTGCGTATGGTGTGTTGTGTGTGGTGTGTAGTGTGTTGTGTATGGTGTGTTGTGTATGGTGTGTTGTGTATGGTGTGTAGTGTGTATGGTGTATTGTGTATGGTGTGTAGTGTGTTGTATATGGTGTGTAGTGTGTTGTGTATGGTGTGTAGTGTGTTGTGTATGGTGTGTTGTGTATGGTGTGTATTGTGTTGTGTATGTTGTGTCGTGTATGGTGTGTAGTGTGTTGTGCATGGTGTGTTGTATATGGTGTGTAGTGTGTTGTGCATGGTGTGTTGTATATGGTGTGTAGTGTGTTGTGTATGGTGTGTTGTGTATGGTGGGTAGTGTGTATGGTGTATTGTGTATGGTGTGTAGTGTGTTGTATATGGTGTGTAGTGTGTTATATATAGTGTGTAGTGTGTTGTGTATGGTGTGTTGTGTATGGTGTGTAGTGTGTATGGTGTATTGTGTGTAGTGTGTTGTATATGGTGTGTAGTGTGTTGTGTATGGTGTGTTGTGTGGTGTGTATGGTGTGTAGTGTATGGTGTGTTGTGTATGGTGTGTTGTGTTGTGTATGGTGTGTTTTGTATGGTGTGTAGTGTATAGTGTGTAGTGTGTTGTGTATGGTGTGTTGTGTATGGTGTGTTGTATATGGTGTGTAGTGTGTTGTGTATGGTGTGTAGTGTGTCGTATATGGTGTGTAGTGTGTTGTGTATGGTGTGTTGTATATGGTGTGTTACTCAGGCAGTCTCTGCCGGCAGCCTCCTTTAGTTCTCAGACTGGACAGCCCCGGTGCATCAAAGCGAAATGAATGACCTCATTACAGGGTGGATGCAATCTCTGTATCACAGCCAAGGTGGAACAGCAAATTGAATCACAGGGAAGAGTCTGCCCAAGCCATTGTCTGTATTCAGGTACTGCCAAGATTAAACAACACTGGGACTTGGTGCTAGCTTTATTCGCTTTCTGATGGATACTGACCCTGCTCTGAGACTGGTGAAGGATGACGTTGACACCAGCAGGTGTGAAGAGAAAGGGGATGATATACAAACCTACTCTTTTAATGGGCCAAGAGAGAAATGTACTGGGATGACATTTGCACACACTGTATAGAGATTGTTCTATTGTGTTTTTGACTGTATGTTTGTTTATTCCATGTGTAACTCTGTGTTTGTGACGCACTGCTTTGCTTTATCTTGGCCAGATCGCAGTTGTAAATGAGAACTTGTTCTCAACTGGCCTACCTGGTTAAATAAAGATTTTAAAAAATTGAAAGAGGGTTACACACTGATACATGATCAGGGATCGATCTAGATTGTTTTAAGATGTTGATGGTGAGTATGTATTCAGGAGAGGTGTTCAGATAGCAGAGACAGATCATCTTGATGGAATCTGATTTCCTATCATGATCTCAGGTTCTAGAATGTATAACACTGCCTAGTGAAAGTATTCACATTCTAGAATGTTTTACAGTACACTGCCTAGTGAAAGTATTCACATTCTAGAATGTTTTACAGTACACTGCCTAGTGAATGTATTCACATCCTAGAATGTTTTACAGTACACTGCCTAGTGAATGTATTCACATCCTATAATGTTTTACAGTACACTGCCTAGTGAATGTATTCACATCCTAGAATGTTTTACAGTACACTGCCTAGTGAATGTATTCACATCCTAGAATGTTTTACAGTACACTGCCTAGTGAAAGTATTCACATCCTATAATGTTTTACAGTACACTGCCTAGTGAAAGTATTCACATCCTAGAATGTTTTAAAGTACACTGCCTAGTGAATGTATTCACATCCTAGAATGTTTTACAGTACACTGCCTAGTGAAAGTATTCACATCCTAGAATGTTTTACAGTACACTGCCTAGTGAAAGTATTCACATCCTAGAATGTTTTACAGTACACTGCCTAGTGAATGTATTCACATCCTAGAATGTTTTACAGTACACTGCCTAGTGAAAGTATTCACATCCTAGAATGTTTTACAGTACACTGCCTAGTGAAAGTATTGACATCCTAGAATGTTTTACAGTACACTGCCTAGTGAAAGTATTGACATCCTAGAATGTTTTACAGTACACTGCCTAGTGAAAGTATTCACATCCTAGAATGTTTTACAGTACACTGCCTAGTGAAAGTATTGACATCCTAGAATGTTTTACAGTACACTGCCTAGTGAAAGTATTCACATCCTTGAATGTTTTACAGTACACTGCCTAGTGAAAGTATTGACATCCTAGAATGTTTTACAGTACACTGCCTAGTGAAAGTATTCACATCCTAGAATGTATTACAGTACACTGCCTAGTGAAAGTATTCACATTCTAGAATGTTTTACAGTACACTGCCTAGTGAAAGTATTCACATCCCGGAATGTTTTACAGTACACTGCCTAGTGAAAGTATTCACATTCTAGAATGTTTTACAGTACACTGCCTAGTGAAAGTATTCACATCCCGGAATGTATTACAGTACACTGCCTAGTGAAAGTATTCACATTCTAGAATGTTTTACAGTACACTGCCTAGTGAAAGTATTCACATCCTAGAATGTTTTACAGTACACTGCCTAGTGAAAGTATTCACATCCTAGAATGTTTTACAGTACACTGCCTAGTGAAAGTATTGACATCCTAGAATGTTTTACAGTACACTGCCTAGTGAATGTATTCACATCCTAGAATGTTTTACACTACACTGCCTAGTGAAAGTATTCACATCCTAGAATGTTTTACAGTACACTGCCTAGTGAAAGTATTCATGTCTTTGCATAGTTTTCAGATGTTATTGAAATGTATTCTGAGGTTTGCGCAAATGTATACTACTACAATATTAACTTTTTAAATAGAATAAATCGGATAACTGAGAAACTGACGATCATATCACCCAGACACTGTGGAGATCAGGTAATCTCTCCTAACTGACGATCATATCACCCAGACACTGTGGAGATCAGGTCATCTCTCCTAACTGACGATCATATCACCCAGACACTGTGGAGATCAGGTCATCTCTCCTAACTGACGATCATATCACCCAGACACTGTGGAGATCGGGTCATCTCTCCTATCTGACGATCATATCACCCAGACACTGTGGAGATCGGGTCATCTCTCCTAACTGACGATCATATCACCCAGACACTGTGGAGATCAGGTCATCTCTCCTATCTGAGCAGCTGGAGAAGAATGAAACTGTACAACAAAATGTTTCTACTTTCACTAGACACTGTAATTTCCCCACACCCACAGATATTATGGAAATGTTCGTAAGACCTATTGTAGTAGGAATCATTGGACCCATTATATTTAAAAAGCTCATAATGATACCAGCGCAACAGCACTGACAAGTACTGTCATTTGACATTTAACAAGAGAACTGCCTGGCACACTAAATGTTACATCCAGAGCTTATTACTGCATGTCCGGTAGATCATTTGTGTGATCTCCTCAGATGTAAATGCCAAATGCATAGTAAATGTCACAGAGACCTCTATGTACTGGGACTATTCCTATGTCTATCCGTCATCAACATCTGTGACTGGGAGGTATAAACATTTAGTGGACTTACTAATAAGCCTAAACGAGAACATCCTATGGCAACTTACCCCCATGTGGAGATTACATTTACCCCCAGGTGGAGACTACATTTAACCTAAGGTAGAGACTACATTTACCCCCAGGTAGACTACATTTACCCCCAGGTAGAGACTACATTTACCCCCAGGTGGAGACTACATTTACCCCCAGGTGGAGACTACATTTACCCCCAGGTGGAGACTACATTTACCCCCAGGTGGAGACTACATTTACCCCCAGGTGGAGACTACATTTATCCCCAGGTGGAGACTACATTTACCCCCGGGTGGAGACTACATTTACCCCCGGGTGGAGACTACATTACCCTCAGGTGGAGAAAACATTTACCTCCAGGTGGAGAAAACATTTACCTCCAGGTGGAGGCTACATTTACCCTAAGGTGGAGAAAACATTTTCCACCAGGTGGAGACTACATTACCCCCAGGTGGAGACTACATTTACCCTAAGGTAGAGACTACATTACCCCAGGTGGAGGCTACATTTACCCCCAGGTGGAGACTACATTTGCCCCCAGGTGGAGACTACTTTTTCCCCCAGGTGGAGACTACATTTTCCCCCAGGTGGAGACTACATTTACCCCCAGGTGGAGACTACATATACCCCAAGGTGGAGACTACATTTACCCCCAGGTGGAGACTACATTTACCCCCAGGTGGAGGATATATTTACCCCCAGGTGGAGACTACATTTACCCCCAGGTGGAGGCTACATTTACCCCCAGGTGGAGACTACATTTACCCCAAGGTGGAGACTACATTTACCCCCAGGTGGAGGATAAATTTACCCCCAGGTGGAGGATATATTTACCCCCAGGTGGAGACTACATTTACCCCCAGGTGGAGACTACATTTACCCCCAGGTGGAAGCTACATTTCTTTCAAAAAGACTACTGATCAAGAATAAACCAAATAAGGCTTATATTTTCGTGGCAGTATACGTCACACCAACCCGTGGCAGTATACGTCACACCAACCCGTGGCAGTATACGGCACACCAACCCGTGGCAGTATACGTCACACCAACCCGTGGCAGTATATGGAACACCAACCTGTGGCAGTATACGGAACACCAACCCGTGGCAGTATACGGAACACCAACCCGTGGCAGTATACGGCACACCAACCCGTGGCAGTATACATCACACCAACCCGTGGCAGTATACAGTACACCAACCCGTGGCAGTATACAGCACACCAACCCGTGGCAGTATACAGCACACCAACCCGTGGCAGTATACAGCACACCAACCCGTGGCAGTATACAGCACACCAACCCGTGGCAGTATACGTCACACCAACCCGTGGCAGTATACGTCACACCAACCCGTGGCAGTATACAGCAGACCGACCCGTGACAGTATACATCACACCAACCCGTGGCAGTATACATCACACCAACCCATGGCAGTATACAGCAGACCGACCCGTGGCAGTGTACGTCACACCAACCCGTGGCAGTGTACATCACCAACCCATGGCAGTATACAGCAGACCGACCCGTGGCAGTATACATCACACCAACCCATGGCAGTATACAGCAGACCGACCCGTGGCAGTATACAGCAGACCGGCCCGTGGCAGTATACGAAACACCAACCCGTGGCAGTGTACAGCAGACCGACCCGTGGCAGTATACGGAACACCAACCCGTGGCAGTGTACAGCAGACCGACCCGTGGCAGTGTACGGCACACCGACCCGTGGCAGTATACGGCACACCAACCCGTGGCAGTATAGAGCACACCAACCCGTGGCAGTATAGAGCACACCGACCCGTGGCAGTATACGGCACACCGACCCGTGGCAGTATACGGCACACCGACCCGTGGCAGTATACGGCACACCAACCCGTGGCAGTATAGAGCACACCAACCCGTGGCAGTATAGAGCACACCGACCCGTGGCAGTATACGGCACACCGACCCGTGGCAGTATACGGCACACCGACCCGTGGCAGTATACGTCACACCAACCCGTGGCAGTATAAAGAACACCAACCCGCGGCAGTATACAGAACACCAACCCGTGGTAGTATACGGAACACCAACACGTGGCAGTATACAGAACACCAACCAGTGGCAGTATACAGCACACCAACCCGTGGCAGTGTACAGCACACCAACCCGTGGCAGTATACGGAACACCAACCTGTGGCAGTATACAGCACACCAACCCGTGGCAGTATACAGCACACCAACCCGTGG
Organism: Oncorhynchus mykiss; assembly: GCF_013265735.2. Lineage (NCBI taxonomy): Eukaryota > Metazoa > Chordata > Actinopteri > Salmoniformes > Salmonidae > Oncorhynchus > Oncorhynchus mykiss. The sequence goes on from NC_048590.1 coordinate 50,720,452, forward strand.
CAGTATACAGAACACCAACCCGAGGCAGTATACATCACACCAACCCGAGGCAGTATACGGCACACCAACCCGTGGCAGTATACGGCACACCAACCAGTGGCAGTATACGGCACACCAACCCGTGGCAGTATACAGCACACCGACCCGTGGCAGTATACAGTATACATCACACCAACCCGTGGCAGTATACGTCACACCAACCCGTGGCAGTATAAAGAACACCAACCCGTGGCAGTATACAGAACACCAACACGTGGCAGTATACGGAACACCAACCCGTGGCAGTATACAGAACACCAACCCGTGGCAGTATACAGCACACCAACCCGTGGCAGTATACGTCACACCAACCCGAGGCAGTATACATCACACCAACCCGTGGTAGTATACGGAACACCAACACGTGGCAGTATACAGCACACCAACCCGTGGCAGTATACGGAACACCAACCTGTGGCAGTATACAGCACACCAACCCGTGGCAGTATACAGCACACCAACCCGTGGCAGTATACAGAACACCAACCCGAGGCAGTATACATCACACCAACCCGAGGCAGTATACGGCACACCAACCCATGGCAGTATATGGCACACCAACCCGAGGCAGTATACAGCACACCAACACGTGGCAGTATACAGCACACCAACCCGATGCAGTATACGGAACACCAACACGTGGCAGTATACAGAACACCAACCCGTGGTAGTATACGGAACACCAACACGTGGCAGTATACAGAACACCAACCCGTGGCAGTATACATCACACCAACCCGTGGTAGTATACGGAACACCAACCCGTGGCAGTATACAGCACACCAACCCGTGGCAGTATACAGCACACCAACCCGTGGCAGTATACAGCACACCAACCCGTGGCAGTATACGGAACACCAACCTGTGGCAGTATACAGCACACCAACCCGTGGCAGTATACAGCACACCAACCCGTGGCAGTATACGGAACACCAACCTGTGGCAGTATACAGTACACCAACCCGTGGCAGTATACGGAACACCAACCTGTGGCAGTATACAGCACACCAACCCGTGGCAGTATACAGCACACCAACCCGTGGCAGTATACAGAACACCAACCCGAGGCAGTATACATCACACCAACCCGAGGCAGTATACGGCACACCAACCCATGGCAGTATACGGCACACCAACCCGAGGCAGTATACAGCACACCAACCCGTGGCAGTATACATCACACCAACCCGTGGCAGTATACATCACACCAACCCGTGGCAGTATACATCACACCAACCCGAGGCAGTATACATCACACCAACCCGTGGCAGTATACATCACACCAACCCGTGGCAGTATACGGAACACCAACCCGTGGCAGTATACATCACACCAACCCGTGGCAGTATAAAAAAAAAGGTTTGTGTCCCAAGATACTTTTAAACCAACTTCACAAACTCACTACGACAGCATGTTGACCATTAACACTGGATGAAACCATGAGGTCCAGACAGCCTTGGAGGAGGACGTGCAGAATGTAATCCCTGTCCCTGTATAATTACACAACAGAGTTCATACGTTTTATTTCCTGTGGGTAATGTAATCCCTGTTGCTCTATCCAGACAATGGCACATGGCCAACTCCTTCTTGACATTTTGATGACTCATCCGCATCGCCTTGTGTGTGTTATTGGTATTATGTTGATTAGCTATCAGGTCAGACAGTGCAGCGACTGAGAAAGAAGGGGAGAGAAATGAGACAGCAGGCGGAGACAGACTCTGCTGTTTGCATTAAATTATATCGGTTTTATTAGCAAATATCTTAAATAAAAATGCTCACTTCATCTACAACCGTGTGGTAAACAGCAAACTAAACGAGATATTTGTCATTGTGTCACCTTGGACTGGTTTAAGCCTGGATACATGAATGCACATTTAACATTGTTGTTAATAATGAATGTGTATATTCATATACACTTCTAAAGGCAGTTAAGACAGTGTTTGTAATGACTTCAAAAGCTCTTGAGTAGAGCAGTAACAGTAGATATGAGTTGCGCTGCGGGGAGACTTCTAAAGTTCAGCCCGTGGCTACGTATCATCAGTCTTCAAAGTGGAAAGCCACAACAGGAAATATGTGTCAGGACCTTAGCAGTGTGGTAGTGCAGTGCTTTTCAGCTGTGGACCATGACAGGACTTGTACATCCACCCGTCAAGGCATTACCTACCGGGCTTCTAGTAGATTACGGTCTCGGGGTGAAGAGGGCGAAGGAGAAAGGCCAAAGTGAACGTACTGGTATTCCAATTGAAGAGATCCATCTTCTGGGTTAGAACGACTATGGTAGTCGGGCTGACATCAGATCAAAGTGTATTGGTAGTGTACACAGTTTATCAGATTTAATAGTGGGTGCAGTGAATTGCTTGTGTTACTAGTTCCTGACAGCGCAGCAAAAATGTCAAAACAAGTATACAACTATTAATCCACTGGTAACATACTTTTATTTTGGTATATAGATATATATAAGCTGTTTTACATATTTATAACGGAACAGGTAGCGCTATCGCCTTAGCAACAAAGGAACACCTTCTACAGCAGACATTCATATTGCTATACGATATTTATAATACTTTTGAAATTCAAATTATCAAGTTTAAATATTTGCAATTATACTTTACATCTAACAAACAAAACTGTGACGTGTAATGCCTCATGGTGCAGTTTGAAGGAAGTTGAAGGTAGTTCTGTGAGGCATTGCTAACGAGCGTTAGCGCAATGACTGGAAGTCTATAGGTACAGCTAGCAGAGACATAAAAACGGCATCCATGAGTTCATGTGCCTCTGGGTAAGTAGAAAAAGGGCTTAATTGCCAAAATGTAGCACTATCCCTTTAAGACTTTACCAACTGTATTTTATACTGTAGTACATAGAGGGCCGGTTTCCTGGACACAGATTTAGCACAGTCCTGGGCAGAAAAACATGTTGAAAGGAGAATATCCATATAAGGTGCTTTTTAGTCCAGGACTTATGTCCTGGTCTGGGCAACCGGGCCTTAAGTATGATCCTTCAACTGTCACTAATCAATACTATTGAAATGTGTCAGACTCTAAGGCTGTTACGGTGTCCAGCATCACCTGTCCATGGGAGTTGTCCTAGAATGGATACTGTACCCCTGCCAACAGTCCTTTACTTGGTGGTGCACAGAGAGCAACGGTTAAAACAACAACTGATATTAAAACCCAGAAACCAAAATGCTTCTGCGCTGTTCAAAAACACACAGCTAGCAGCTCAAAAGAACTGCACGCAAGACAGCGGGCGTACTGTAAGCGCTGACTGAAATGCTCACTTCACCTCTCCAAATCTCACTTCAACTACCACAGTGCATTAAGGCACCAGCACTTTGAAATGAGCTGAGCGTAACCTCAACATAGGACAACACATGACAGCATGGGTCTGTGAGCTAGCATGCAATACACAACTTAAAATGGAAAAACAACACTCCTATAAATCATTCCTATACACTCTTATTTTGTTAATATTATGATCTTAAAACACATTCTAAAATCATAACACAGCATTTCATCTGAGTAAGCCTATGGAAGAGTTCAAGTTGAGGTTTTCAGGTAGGGGGGGGAGGAAGATGATCACGCCAAGGCATTTGCATCCAGCTGAAACAAGGCCAAGATGTCGAGCATGGCCTGTTTGATGAGGTTTCCAAAACGATGAGAGTCCTATTGGACAGAGAGGAAACTAGTTAGAACGGCCACGTTCTACAACAAGCTGATAGAACAGCCACGTTCTACAACAAGCTGATAGAACAGCCACGTTCTACAACAAGCTGATAGAACAGCCACGTTCTACAACAAGCTGATAGAACAGCCACGTTCTACAACAAGCTGATAGAACAGCCACGTTCTACAACAAGCTGATAGAACAGCCACGTTCTACAACAAGCTGATAGAACAGCCACGTTCTACAACAAGCTGATAGAACAGCCACGTTCTACAACAAGCTGATAGAACAGCCACGTTCTACAACAAGCTGATAGAACAGCCACGTTCTACAACAAGCTGATAGAACAGCCACGTTCTACAACAAGCTGATAGAACAGCCACGTTCTACAACAAGCTGATAGAACAGCCACGTTCTACAACAAGCTGATAGAACAGCCACGTTCTACAACAAGCTGATAGAACAGCCACGTTCTACAACAAGCTGATAGAACAGCCACGTTCTACAACAAGCTGATAGAACAGCCACGTTCTACAACAAGCTGATAGAACGGACACTTTAGAACAGACACATTCTAAGGCAAACTGATACAAATTAACCTATATGGACATGCAGTTGGTATCAATAGTGGCTGGTCTGCCATGAAATTCAGGTCTGTATGTTACCCAGGCGATAGCGACGTCTTTGTTTCAAGTGAGGACAGCGGATTGAAAGTAACATTCGAGATAGGCCGTGTGGATCAGCCAACTCACCGTCTCAGGACTCGAGTGCTTGCTGGAGATGTGAAAGTTAATGAGGTTTTCTCCCAAGATGATGTAGGACACACCATATCCATCATCTGCCACCTGACACACAAAGAGAGAAAACACAATCAGCGTGTGGAAAAGGATTACACTGCAGCACAGAGATAATCACACTATATCCAACTGGATTTTCAATTGCTAAAATTAGAGAAAACTTGGGCCCTTTAAGAAGAAAAAAAGAAAGACAAAATGGTTTTACAGGTTTCCCCCCACTATTTCGCAGATTTTACAGAGTTACAATTGGAATTAATTAGGCCCCTAATCTATGGATTTCACATGACTGGGAATACAGATATGCATCTGTTGGTCATAGATGCCTTAAAAAAAATGTGGTTGTGGTTTGGTAAGAAGAATGCCCCTTACCCTACAGGTGTGATGACCACCTCTGAGGGTTTTAGAGCTTGAGGTAGTCACCTCATACAGGTACTGGGGAGAATGGCTAGACGGTAACACTGTCCTTCTCTCAGCACATATCCAAGCTGCATGCTAAAGTTAAAACTAGACTTGGATTCCTCTATCGTAAATCACTCCTCTTTCACCCCAGCTGCCAAACTAACCCTGATTCAGATGACCATCCTACCCATGCTAGATTACAGAGATGTAATTTATAGATCGGCAGGTAAGGGTGCTCTCGAGCGGCTAGATGTGCTTTACCATTCGGCCATCAGATTTGCCACCAATGCTCCTTACAGGACACATCACTACACTCTATACTCCTACCTCATCTCTGTATACCTGGCGCAAGACCCACTAGTTGATGCTTATTTATAAAACCCTCTTAGGCCTCACTCCCCCCTATCTGAGATATCTACTGCAGCCCTCATCCTCCACATACAACACCCGTTCTGCCAGACACATTCTGTTAAACATCCTCAAAGCACACATCCCTGGGTCGCTCCTCTTTTCAGTTCGCTGCAGCTAGCGACTGGAACGAGCTGCAACAAAACACTCAAACTGGATAGTTTTAATCTCCATCTCTTCATTCAAAGACTCAGTCATGGACACTCTTACAGGCAGTTGTGGCTGCTTTGCGTAATGTTTTGCAGAGGATTTTTGAGCACCAGGATGAAGAACACAGACAATAAGATTGTGCGATTATGTTTTAAGGCGGCATATCACTCCCGAATCTGGTCTGAAAACATCTGCCAATCTTTAATGCTCCTTTAAAGCCTAATTGATTTTGAGTAGAGGGCCCTTTTGAGGTCAGGCAGGGAACTCACCGGACCAAAGCCTCCCCCACTGGACACATACTCCGGGTGTCTGGCTAGGTCAAACAGCTCCACCTGCTGGAGGGGAGTCTGACTGGTGGACAGCCTCCAGGGCTCCGACAGCACCTACGGGAGAGGACACACACACACGCTTTCACATACAAACCTCTCAAAGGAAAACTAACTGTAGAAAAAAACAAAAAACACAAAGACCTCCATTCCCACTTTAAAAGACCAATAGTAACATCCACAAGTCAAAATACTGCATGTGACCTCTTTGAGGAAGGCCGAGTCCTCCCCCAGGTACTTGGAGACCACGTAGAGACAGAAGAGGTGGCGGTCGATGCCTCCTCCAGTCATGGCCAGCCGGTAGAGCTGCTGGTGTCTCGTCGCAGCTTCCTTCAACAGTTTCAGTCGCAGCTCTCTCTACAGAGAAGACAAGGAAGGGCAGGAGGAGACAACATGAAAAGGAAAGGGGCAGACCTATTCAGTTGCACAACTGAATGCATTCAACCAAAATGTGTCTGAAACAGAGGGGTAAAGGGGTACTAAGGAAAGGTGGACTGTCTCTTTTGGCCAAACACATCCAGATATCACAATCTAACCATTTCTCCCATGAGCAAAGATATGGAAATAGTTGGTTGCATTTTTGGGTGGCATACATTTTTCTGTCTGTGTGTGTGTGTGTGTGTGTGTGTGTGTGTATATATATAAGATTTTTTTTATGCCAAAAAATAGATATATTTCATGAGGACTGACACACAACTTTCCAGTTCCTGTAACGCTCACAGATCCACCATCACAGTTGAACCAAGATCCTTACCGGGTTGTCTTCCACCATGGAGCGGGCGAAGGCACAGGTCTCCACGGTGCAGGAACGCACCGTCTCTGTGCGACCCTCTCGGAACATGCGTGTCATGGACGCCTCGTACGTTAGACAGAACCTCCCCTTGTCCTGGAAGACAAATTCAATTTCATCAAATTTAATAAAACATTTATCCACTCAGGGGTGAATAAGGAAAGTCAGGTAACATTATTTTAAGAGTAAAGACTCAGTTAACAGTCCTGTAGTGTGGTTATAACATATAACTAGAGTAAAGACTCAGTTAACTGCCCTGTAATGTGGTTATAACATATTATAACTAGAGTAAAGACTCAGTTAACTGCCCTGTAATGTGGTTATAACACATTATAACTAGAGTAAAGACTCTAGTAACTGTCCTGTAATGTGGTTATAACACATTATAACTAGAGTAAAGACTAAGTTAAGTCCTGTAATGTGGTTATAACACATTATAACTAGAGTACATACTCAGTTAACAGTCCTGTAATGTGTGGTTATAACATATTATAACTAGAGTAAAGACTCAGTTAACAGTCCTGTAATGTGGTTATAACATATTATAACTAGAGTAAAGACTCAGTTAAGTCCTGTAATGTGGTTATAACATATTATAACTAGAGTAAAGACTCAGTTAACTGTCCTGTAATGTGGTTATAACATATTATAACTAGAGTACAGACTCAGTTAATAGTCCTGTAATGTGGTTATAACATGTTATAATTAGAGTACAGACTCAGTTAACAGTCCTGTAATGTGGTTATAACATATTATAACTAGAGTAAAGACTCAGTTAACAGTCCTGTAATGTGGTTATAACATATTATAACTAGAGTACATACTCAGTTAACAGTCCTGTAATGTGTGGTTATAACATATTATAACTAGAGTAAAGACTCAGTTAACAGTCCTGTAATGTGGTTATAACATATTATAACTAGAGTAAAGACTCAGTTAAGTCCTGTAATGTGGTTATAACATATTATAACTAGAGTAAAGACTCAGTTAACTGTCCTGTAATGTGGTTATAACATATTATAACTAGAGTACAGACTCAGTTAACAGTCCTGTAATGTGGTTATAACATGTTATAATTAGAGTACAGACTCAGTTAACAGTCCTGTAATGTGGTTATAACATATTATAACTAGAGTAAAGACTCAGTTAACAGTCCTGTAATGTGGTTATAACATATTATAACTAGAGTAAAGACTCAGTTAACAGTCCTGTAATGTTGTTATAACATATTATAACTAGAGTAAAGACTCAGTTAACAGTCCTGTAATGTGGTTATAACATATTATAACTAGAGTAAAGACTCAGTTAACAGTCCTGTAATGTGGTTATAACATATTATAACTAGAGTACAGACTCAGTTTTTCTTGCTGGCACAATTGATTATTGTCATGTTTGGTTAATAAATAATAAAAGTATTATGTTTGTTATAGCTATCGTCCTTGTTAAGGAGGATGTTTATCTCATCAAACTACAGATTGTTGACAGCTACTTACAGCATCATCTCTTAACACTGGTATTCATTCACACATCCTAAAGGAGCTACATTCCAAACCTGGGTTTTATTATATCAATCCTACCCTCCTTCCTTCCAATTGGCTAATCAGCCAACGGACTAATCCAATCAGCTGATCCTCTTTACTGTCGCCAGTCAACAGGGGCAGAGATAAGGACCCTACCCTGAAGTGAGCCAGCTGCAGGGCGATCTGGATGAAGGCATCGGGGCTGGTGCGACACTTTTTGATCAGGCCCTTCCCGAAGCAATTGAAGGGGATGATGTGGGAGTCGACGTCGTCTGCCAGGGCCTTGGCCACCGTCAGAGAGCTGGCGATGGCCGTCTGACACTGAGGCACCGCACACGGGGAACAAAGACACTGAGAATCAGCCCATTTCACTTGGGGTCTCTGATGTGTTTGATCAAAGAGCCTCAGTTCTTGATTTCATTTGAAGATTTGAGATGAGACAGTTGAAGGGGGGGGGGGGTCCTCAGAAAGATTAGAGCTCAGGTGGCTTAAAGATGTGAAATCTGAAGGTATTTCTACTGTTTAATCTATTATCACACTTGTACCAAACAGACAGGATCACTGGGGATTAGATTTGATCATTATAACAAACAAACAGAATGGAAAGGCCTGTGTGTGCATTACTGATGTGCATTAATTGATGACAATTCTGAAAACAATAAATCCCGTTTGAAAAGGGGAACATCCCTACAACATTGTAGTTTAACCCAAACCCCCCTGTGGTAGGCTACCTCAGCTGGGATGTTCCACTGCAGCCTCTGAGGGCCTGGGAGGGACGGGTGGGGGTTTCCTTTGCAGTGGCCTTCCTCTGTGTAACCCAGCTTCACAGGGTCCATCGACAGCACGTGCTACAATTGGACAATGACATCATTTAGAGACACGCAGCATTTGTTCTGCCAGCTAGCGATTCCTGATAACCGACACAGACAGACACACTGTAAACACGAACACAACTAAAGAAGCAGAAGGGCTCTACTCTGCTAGCTACCTCCCAGAGGTGCCCTATGATGGGGGCATCTGCCCAGCTGTGCTCTGCATTCAGACCCATGGTCCCGTTCCTGAACACGATGAGGTTGAAGGACTTGTCAAACCACCTACAGAAAAACACAAACCAGTGCTTGAGGATGGAGTAAGATACAAACTCTTAGTATTTCATTATAGAATATTTATTCATTATACAAGCATTTAAAAGTGATTTAATTCATTCATTCATAACATTTATTCATAACATTTATGAAAATGTCTTAACAATTTATAAACATTCAGTAACATTCATAAGTAGTTATAACAGCTTATTCTTGAACATTTTTGTAAAGGGTAATCTGTAGAATAACCGAGGTCTCAGGTAGATTATAATAATAACATTTCATTTGTAGAGCGCATTTCCCACACTCCCTGTGCATAACATGAAGGATTGGAGCCCTCGGTCTCACCTGTCGTAACATTTGCCGTGCAGCAGGGACTTGGCGTAGCTGTCCAGGGATCGGACAGGATCCTCAGCCTTGTAACGCTGCTCTGTGTCGTCCAGGGTCACAAAGAAGGCAGCCTTCTCCACAGTGTCCAGGGCCTGCTGGTTCCTGCCCTGTCTCAGGTAGGCCTCGCGGGCCTCCGCCCAGGGCACCCTGCCAGGCGGGGTGAACATACCATTGAGGAAACTGTTTGATCAAATCATTTATTACTGACAGTGGATTTTCACACCGCCTTCAATAGTTGGGTTGATCCAATTCGGTCTGTTTGGGGGTTGGGATTGACGTGGGGTATGGGGGGGCGTGGGGTATGGGGGGGCTGTGGGTGATTGTGTTTACATTTCTGTGAAATCCTCATGTCTTATTCATTGTTGGATCCAAATGTACTATATTTATTGAATATTATATGAATCCTATAATAAATAAAAAAAATTGCCAATTCGGGTGCAATCATTTAAGTTAATTTCTCAGAAACGATTTCACAACAATCTGAGATGGTGTGTGTTTGTTAAGGTGTCTCTCAGTTGGTTGAGCATGGCTCTTGTAACGGGCACTTCCATTCCAGCTGGGCTACCCATAGGAAAACGGACACGTCGCGCTAGATAAAAGCCTCTGCTAAATGGCATACATTACATGTGTAGCGTTAGCGTACCTGTCCCCAGCAGTGAGGGCGGCCAGGCACTCCTCCCCCGGCTGGGGTTCAGAGGGGTCAGCCAGGATACGCTCCATCTGTTGCTCTACGGCCCTGGGCGACAGCACCTTACCGTCGTAGAACATGGGCACCTTGAAGTAACGCCCCCGGTGGTACACCACGATGTGCCTGCTGTCCTGCATATGCTGGATGGTGTCTGGACAAGCACAAGGGTAGAGAGGGACAACTTTGTGTAACTTCCAACTAAAACCTAAACAAGAATATGATTATGGCTTAAAAGGAACTCTGATAAACTATTCACACAATGTGGACCTACTGAATAATTAGCACAACAAACAGGTGGAAACTGCAGTACTACAACATGTGTAAAAAGGGGGTTTTCTAGCAACTAAGACAGAGTATCAAGCAGATACCTTGGAGAGACTAAATGTGCTTTGAACTGTTGTTTCAAGAGAAAGACTTGTGAGAGTGGCTCTAAAGCACAAACTATGGTTGATGTCATTTCCAAGCAGCAGTCAGAACTGCAGTGGGATTCTTTGGCATGAAACAAAAGTTTTAAAAAAAACACACAATGAAGAGGATTGCAATGAATCATGGGAGTCTATGGGGGGGGGGGGGGGGGTCTAATTCAGGACACTTTGTAGCCTCGGTCAGAAAAAAAATAGCCTGTTTTATTCCAGGGCCTAAATAGCCAAGCTGTTATGTCAACTTGGCATTGAGAAAACAGCTCCATCCTGCGATGCCAGTTGGCCTGTATGAAAGTGCACATTGCCTGGAAATATTTGTGCAAAGTCTGTGTACATTTAATGTTCACGTTGCTAAATAATAAAATGATAAAATAGTCTGTTCAATCTGCAATTGGTTACACCAATTTGGTTGGTTGTTAGAACTGCTTTAGTCTGTGTGATTGAGAGACTGGGGAGGAAGAAGTGGCCATCTACCTGTATCTACGCCTGGGATACGACTGGTGTTGAACATACGCTCATATTGCGCTGAGCACATTGGAATGGTATTTTGAAGCATGAGCTGAAAGGAAAAAAGAAAAAAAAATGAAAAAATGACCAAAGCACGAAAGCCTGCTCTCCTAGAAACTGACGGGAGGGGAGCTACAGGGGTGGAGGGGGATGGGGGGGGGGTGGGTGGAGGAACCAGAACGGCTCACGGGAACATTTCTCCCACGGAAGAGAAGAGAAGAAAGACAGATGGGTGGGGATTTTAAAAAATACAAAAAAATTGAAGGGCATGATTGGAGGGGATGGGGAAGTGTTTGAGATAGCTGGTCCTATTTCACCAGCATGTTACAGACTTGAGAAATATGGGTCAAAATAAACTATATTTCTGGACAAAAACACTAGGTGCAAAAACAGTCATTCCAGTAAGGACTTACAATCACTTAGTGTCAGACAGTACCAAACAGTTATGACTGCAGGCCAAATGGGTGATACACGAGTTTGTTTTTAATGGAACATGCTGGTGAAACAGGAAATCCATGGGGACAGGAATGGGTGGGAGGGATAAGGGGTGAGCTGGATCCAAAGTTGGTCTGTGACAATAACGCTCCCTCCTCTTACCCCGTTCCAGGCCTGGGAGGCGGGACGTATTGAACAAGCGCTCCCATTGGGCGGAGCAAAGAGGAACTCTTTTATCCAGTGCAAAGAGCTGCACCAGAGAAAACATCCCGTCCGCAAGTGTGAAACAGAAACAACCATATTTATGTCATGTGGTATTAAATACAGGAGGGAAGAGGAACACACATTAAGTGTGAAACAGAAACAACCATATTTATGTCATGTGGTATTAAATACAGGAGGGAAGAGGAACACACATTAAGTGTGAAACAGAAACAACCATATTTATGTAATGTGGTATTAAATACAGGAGGGAAGAGGAACACACATTATGGTCATAAAGCAAATAGATAAGAAGCAGTGACCAAAAGTGAAGGCTATTTACCGGTTTGATCTGCGCTCGGTCCAGCATTCTTCTGTACAGCATGATGGCATGGATAGCATTGCCTGCCCGAGCAGCCTGCAGACTGGTGGGGAACACATACAGGAAGTCCTAAGAGAGAGGAGTGAGAATGGAGAAAAAGATGACAATCACTGAATGAATGAGAAAAAAAAATCTACAAGGGATAAAGAGAAATATTGCCAAGAGAATCTGATCAAATAGAGTCTGATGAAATTGCCAAATTGGTAAACATCCATAAACAACATATAATAATATTAATAACAAACTTATCAAAGACTGTACAGTATGAAAACAGGCTAAAAGTGCTTCTCCAATAGAAATCCCTGATCATACTTGTAGGCGATGTCATGGAGGCGTTGGCTAGCTAAGCTCATGAGTAGAAACACGTCATCGGGTCTAACGGTCGTCTCCGGCCGAACTGAGCATGTGCAGGCTGTCCTCTCAAAAGTACTCCTTTCATATAACATTTAAAAACGCCACTCGCACATCTGAGCTGTCTTTGTTGCAGGTGCATGGTGACAGTTGAATAAGATGAGAAAAAAAGAAGAAACCTGCACACGGCTCTCGCTGGGGTCGCGGCTCTCGCTAGCGTCACGGCTCTCGCTAGCGCCACGGCTCTCGCTAGCGCCACGGCTCTCGCTAGGGTCACGGCTCTCGCTAGGGTCACGGCTCTCGCTAGGGTCACGGCTCTCGCTGGGGTCACGGCTCTCGCTAGGGTCACGGCTCTCGCTAGCGCCACGGCTCTCGCTAGCGCCACGGCTCTCGCTAGGGTCACGGCTCTCGCTAGGGTCACGGCTCTCGCTAGGGTCACGGCTCTCGCTAGGGTCACGGCTCTCGCTAGGGTCACGGCTCTCGCTAGCGTCACGGCTCTCGCTAGCGTCACGGCTCTCGCTAGCGTCACGGCTCTCGCTAGCGTCACGGCTCTCGCTAGCGTCACGGCTCTCGCTAGCATCACTGCTCTTTAATAAGCTATACGTTTCGGCCATCGATATGATCCCTGCAATCTCTCATCAATGTCCTCTCTGGACTAAATCCATATTACATATTGGATCGTTAACATTGCAGTTTACCTATAAAATGGGCTGACTGGGCAGCCCAAAATATATAAATGAGTTCTCCACAATAAATTTCAAAAGAAAACTAGTAAAAATAGACAAGATCCTGCAAACATGGAGTTAAATACCTGTCAAATTATGGGAAAATTGCTCGCAAAGTTCACTGCTCTCGCCAGCATTACCGCTCTCGCTAGTATAACTGCACTCGCTAGTATCACGCTCTCGCCGGTACCTACCCCTCTCGCTAGCATCACCGCTCTCGCCGGTACCTACCGCTCTCGCTAGCATCACCGCTCTCGCCGGTACGTACCGCTCTCGCTAGCATCACCGCTCTCGCTAGCATCACCGCTCTCGCCGGTACGTACCGCTCTCGCTAGCATCACCGCTCTCGCCGGTACCTACCGCTCTCGCTAGCATCACCGCTCTCGCTAGCATCACCGCTCTCGCTAGCACCACCGCTCTCGCTAGCACCACCGCTCTCGCTAGCGCCACCGCTCTCGCCACCGCTCTCGCTAGCGCCACCGCTCTCGCTAGCGCCACCGCTCTCGCTAGCATCACCGCTCTCGCTAGCATCACCGCTCTCGCTAGTCTTCCATGGCACAGAGTATATAAAACAATGCAAGATTCAAGACTATTGTACAGAATTCTTGCAACCAACAAAATGTTGAATATTTGGGGCATACAATCATCGCAGCTCTGCAGATTTTGTTGTGAGGATACAGAATCAATAGACCATTTGTTTTGGTATTGCCCTCAGGTAGCCTGTTTCTGGTCTCAGGTTCAGGAATGGCTGAAAAATCAGAACATTAATCTCAAATTTACCCTAGAAATAGCATTGTCGGGAGATCTGGAGAGACCAGGTCAGTCAATTACTAATCTTCAACTCGCAATCTGTGGATTCTATTCGATTAGATAAGACTCAAAGTGTGTTAGACATCACAACATAGTTGAAAGATATATGGTGCATAAAAATGTGAAAAGGGTGGCCAGCAGAGATAGGTGGGATGGGCTGAGGGGAGCTGAGGGTTAAGATGAGGAACTGGAGACAAGTGGGAGTGGAGTTGCTGACTGGGGGATAGAATGACAGTCAAAGACAAAAGTAAAAAATGATATTGCCTGAGGCTGATGCCACGCAGGTGCTTGTACACATGCATATACACACACGCATAAACACACACACATATACACACACACGTAAATATTGCCACACATGCACCGAAATGTATCCAGTTGGCCTTGCTGTTTAGATTACTGTTGTCCTTGATGTCTGTTGATTTCCTTTGGTTTTCTCTTTTGTTCATTTTGTTGGTTTGGGCATTGGGAGACGGTGGCTTGGGAGGGTTTTTAGGTGTGTGTGGAATTGTGGGAGAGTTTTTTTTCAGAGGGGGGGGCTATGGGGGGGTCTTGGATGGTTGAGGGGCAGCTCTCAGGAACTGTGGGGGGGTCTTGGGGGCCTGGTGGTTGGGGGCTTGTCGGTGGCCGACAGGTCGCTGGTTCAAGATCAGTCAACGTGCCCTGGTTGCTCCCGTGAGTTGCTCTGGATGGGAGTCTTTTAGATGACTGAATGTAATGTAAATGTTAAGCAGCTTCGCTACAGGTAGATTGTATATTTTAATGTTTTTTGACAAAAATTAAAACGTGTCAGTTTCACGAGGTTGGAGTGATAACATGTTCAACTACTTAAAGACATTGGCTCCAATCTAGGTTGTGCCTTTACATTTCGAGAAAATAAATAACTTTTGAATAATTTTTCACTTCTCAAACCCCAGCCTGGTCTGTCTGGTTTCACAAGCGTTCCCGGAAGTCTCGTGATGTTGCGCCCCTGGGTTCAGTAAGTCTGTGATATTATTACATTCCTAGCAGCTTGATTATATATAATGCTAGTTCTTACCATTGCATAGTAGTTGCTGTTGACCATGATTGGTCCACGGCCTCTTAGGTAGATGTACTCTTCCCACCAGTCACTGACCTGAGAACAGCAAGAAGATGGACATGTCATACAAAAAGCCATGGAAAATGAATGAAGCTATCTAAGAAAATCAGATGAAAACAATATTTAATTAAATGTGACTTACATAGTTTGTAGCCCACCAGGATTTGAGTTTCAGGTACCACTGAAGTTTAGGACCCAGGCCTTTCTCAAAATCCTTGGCAAGACCCTCCATCCTCAAGTACTGTTCGTCGTCCATGAGCGGATGGGCAGATTCAAGGTACTGGCAGAGGAAACATGTACGACAATCTAACATTGCACACCTTCAGGAGTTCTATAAAATAGCCACATTGTACCCCTCTAGTAAAATGGTTTTTATTATTAATATATATATATATATTTTTTTAAAAGATGGTTAAGTGGAGCTGTGTTTTGTTTCTGTCACTCACTCTATTGATGGTGTCTTTCACCGAGGGCAGAGGGAGCTGTGGTAACGATGTCTGGAAGCTGTACAACTGGGGATTCCGCCTCCCGGAGAAGATTTTCACCAGTACCTGCACTCACAATTATGGGCTGGTCTGTTAAAGGAGAAGTCTACCTTCAAATAAAAAGGATCATTCATATTCATATATATATATATATATATATATATATATTTTTTTTTTTTTTCTTTCCACCAGTCTTCTGTTTATTTGGTCTGGGGGAGATATTTCTGACATATGATCCTTCTAGGTATAATATTTCGGTAGCCCCCACCTCTACCCCGGCATTGGTTTCCCCACGAGGCAACAACTGACATGGTCGTTTGCGGTCGACTCACCAGCCAGATGCGTGTCCTCCATGACACGGTGCCATGATGGGCGTACATCCATCCATGCCAGGAGAGCAGCCACTTGAGTGCAGTTCGCATGGTGAAGAAAATAGCCACCCAGAGCCCTGTGCCAACTAGCACCCCGCCAACCACCTGCTGTTTCTCAAAGGACATATAGCGACTGCAAGGAGAGAGGCAAAGCATCACTTACTGGCCATAAACATCCGGCCATTGTCATTTTATCTATGCTGCTTCTATATTTTTTTTTTACAAAGTTTAGTCAGCATCATTGGGATAGCGAGTTGAGACTTTACCTAACAGGCAAGTGAGCACCCACTTTGGTGAACAGTGCCAAGGAAGGGTCAGCTTGGACGTACTTTGCCCTCCCCATGTACAGCCCCACCACTAACATCAGGCCGGTGGGACTGCCAGGGTACACCCCGGTCATCACCCCATTCTGTGGAGGAAATGATATTCATCTGTTTTTAACACATCAACGTCACTGTTGGTTGTATTTACGTGATCTGATGTTGTTGAATGTCTGTATAACTTGGTATTGCCTGATGGCAAATTTCCCTTGTTGGAGCACCTTGAAGCGGATAAACTTTTTCTTCCAGGAATGCAGGCCAGACAGGTAGATTTGTCTAAGGGCCTCGTGGCTCAACTGCAGATCAATGCCATCTGGAGAGACGGTGAACTGGAACGCCACGGCCTGATGAGCTTCTGCCATGACTCTGCCAGAGGTATTATACAGTCAAAAACACATGACAAAACATCACCAAAACATCATCACATGATAAAAACTGAAGAACACAGGCAACTAGAATAAAAATGACCTTCCCTCGGAAGCTACTTAGGTAGAAAGTACTCACCCACTCTCATGAGCTACTTATAAAGAACCTTCTCTCAAACACATGTGACAAGTGGGTGGGAAACATTTGTTCCATTCAGTGAGCAAAAATCTAGTAACGTGACGGTGTGATAAAGCAGTGCTATTTGAGTTTGGCCAATGACAGATGCGCAGCACGACTGCATTAAAACACAGCCTGAAACGCAACCAACCTGAATCAACGGAATCATGGTCTCCAAGCAAGATATCAGCACAGACAGAAGGGGTTAGTTATAAATATCTTTGATGTCAGCTAACGTTAGGTAGCTAACGTTAATACCGGATCAACTTTGTGAATTCCAAGGCAGAAAGATACTAACCAGTTGCCTTGTTTGGTTAATATAGCTAGTTGTTACATTCATCTGTTAACTAACTGTCCGCGTATACTGCCATTAGCTAACTAGCTAGCTAACGTTAGCTAGCAGCAAATTGTGGGAAGCGCTGGCTATGTTAACGTTAGCTAGCTATATAACGTTAGTCAGACAGCTAGCTAGCTAAATAGTTTGATAGCAGGTGAAATCAACAATCAAACTCACGTAGTATCTTCAAATAGCTCCTTTTCAAATATGTTTTAGTTCAAAATCATTTCAGCAGCGATTTCAACGACACGCTGGGTAGTAGGCTACGTCGGACGCTCTGGCACGTTCCAGGGGGCATATTCAAGGCTGACTGTCTATCCCAAGGGGCCACGGTTCCGGTCTAGATCACGGGTTCGACTGCTCCTACAGTTTGGCTTCGGTACTGCAGTTTAACTGACACCCGTCCCAGAAAGCGAATTTCCATACACGACCACATAGTGAAGTCAGATTTGAAAATGCATAATAAAGACACTATGGGCAGGAGCTCACCAGAGATGAGTACCAGCACCTCACATTTTCTCCTGTTCGTCTTGTAGAATGTTAGCTCAAAAAGTATTGTGGAGCTTGTGCACCTAAAGCTTGTACCAGAACCTATTTCAGTCCAAGTCAAGCACTGCACTTTAGTCATCAGCATTGTGAACAAAACATCCATTGAATTATTCAAATAATTGTCACTGACGCAGATTTAAAAAAATTATCACTCACCGCCAAAGATATTAAACATCCAATGTCTGCCATGTTTTTGGATGACGTAGTCGCAGTTTGCGGCACGGCGGGTTGTCCAGTACCTGCCTATCCTTTCTTTGGATTGGTGGATACATCTCATTAGTGTAATTATTTTTTTGAATATTTGATGAGGGTTGTTGAAAACAACTGCCTCTATTCAATTAAGAGACATGCTATGCTACCAGCCTCATGCCATTGTAACAGTATAGCTTTCCGTCACTCTCCTTGCCCCTACCTGGGCTCTGCACACATCGAGAACAGCCACCCTCGAATCATCGTTACCCATCGCTCCAAAAAAGCTGCGGCCCTTGCAGAGCAAGGGGAACAACTACTTCAAGGTCTCAGAGCGGGTGAAGTTACCGATTGAAATGTTATTAGCGCACAACACCGCTAACTAGCTAACCATCGGTTACACTATGTTTAAACAATATGGTATGAGGGGGTGCGGTATATGGCCGAAATACCAAGGCTAAAGGCTGTTCTTGCGCGCAACGCAGAGTGCCTGGATACAGCCCCTAGACGTGGTATATTGGCAATATACCACAAAACCCAGAGGTGCCTTATGGCTATTATAAACTGGTTACCAACGTAATTAGAGCAGTAAAAATACATGTTTTGTCATACCCGTGGTATACGGTCTGATATACCACGGCTGTCAGCCAGTCCGCATTCAGGGCTTGAACCACCCAGTTTATAAATATGAATAACCATCTTGAGACTGATATAAAGTGTTTTTTTCTCAAAGTTGCCGGGATACCACGTGTCCTACTTATATCAGTAAACTCGTAACAACTTGAGCATTATGAAATGTCTATTCAATCAAATAAACCAAATAAGACATACATTTTTTTGCTGACCAAAATCGACACTTTTTCATTGATCTCCATACAAAAACTCCTTAGTTGGTGGGCAAAACAACGAAACATTGCCACCTGCTGGAGGGAGACAGACTTTCTGCCGAGTTGGGCGGGACGGGACACCACCTCTCAACACATCCCTGTAACTCTTTTAAAGTCAAATCTCTTACACCCAAATACTTCTCTGCAGCTGCAACCACAACCTTTATTTTCTGCGACTTTCTTTCCATCCCTGCGGTACAGTTGATAACCATTGCTATAAACGCTAAGAAGCCAATCTTACTTAAATCATATGTCAGTCGTTGGCCTATTTCTCTGTGTTGGCACAGATCTACTACTCACGCAGATCCTCTCGGGATCCCTAACCCTTGACCCATCTTCCTCTACTTTCTTCACTGCCTCAGCATACGACACCCTCAGTGCTACTCTAACCCTGGTAACCTCAACCTGCCTCTCTCGCACTGGACACTTCTGATTCCCTGCACCATGAGCACCCCTACAATTAACACATACCGCTTCTCTACCTATATTACACATTCCTTTGTCTCATGCCCTTCTACACACCTAGGAACCACCCTCCTACACACTGCTGCCACATGCCCTTCTACACACCTAGGAACCTCCCTCCTACACACTGCTGCCACATGCCCTTCTACACACCTAGGAACCTCCCTCCTACACACTGCTGCCACATGTCCTTCTACACACCTAGGAACCTCCCTGCTACACACTGCTGCCACCTAGGAACCACCCTCCTACACACTGCTGCCACCTAGGAACCACCCTCCTACACACTGCTGCCACCTAGGAACCACCCTCCTACACACTGTTGCCACCTAGGAACCACCCTCCTACACACTGCTGCCACATGCCCTTCTACACACCTAGGAACCTCCCTGCTACACACTGCTGCCACCTAGGAACCTCCCTCCTACACACTGCTGCCACCTAGGAACCTCCCTCCTACACACTGCTGCCACCTAGGAACCACCCTCCTACACACTGCTGCCACCTAGGAACCACCCTCCTACACACTGCTGCCACCTAGGAACCACCCTCCTACACACTGCTGCCACCTAGGAACCACCCTCCTACACACTGCTGCCACATGCCCGTAAGGCTTGACACCTGTGACAACGTAATGTATTCGGCACAAAATCTCCTACGGGATAACTGAAATATCCTAACATCGCTTTGTCAGACAAAGACTCAACATCAAAAATCTAAAGAACAGACAATGACTCTTCTGTTTCAATAGTCACACCACCCTGTCTGCGTCGCATCAAACGACGAGCATCACAAACACCGGGAATCTTCCCCTTCACCTGCTCCACCTTCACCTGCTCCAACTTCATCTGCTCCACCTTCACCTGCTCCAACTTCATCTGCTCCACCTTCACCTGCTCCAACTTCATCTGCTCCACCTTCACCTGCTCCACCTTCACCTGCTCCACCTTCACCTGCTCCACCTTCACCTGCTCCAACTTCATCTGCTCCACCTTCACCTGCTCCACCTTCACCTGCTCCACCTTCACCTGCTCCACCTTCACCTGCTCCACCTTCACCTGCTCCACCTTCATCTGCTCCACCTTCACCTGCTCCACCTTCACCTGCTCCACCTTCACATTTACTGCTACCCCAGTAATCACTCCTTTCCATGGCACCCTGTTCTTGACAGAAAAAAAAGTTGCCGCTCTTGTCCTTATTCGTGTGGCGGAGAGCGCTGACTCCCTCTGACCAACAGAAACACAAACAATTATCACAAGCCCACTTCGGGTTACCTTCAACTGACTCCTCAGCACCCAACTCCATTTTCACGCACCCTGAAACCACATATGAATCAGCCAAAAGGCAGGGGTCCACTTTCTCCAAAAATGTTACTCCTACCGTAACAGACTCATCTTTATCCTGACCATCGGTGCACTGGAGCCAGTGAAAGTGAGGAGCGCCAAATTCAAACAACAGAAATCTCACAATTAAACTTCCTCAAACATACATGTATCTTATACCATTTTACAGGTTATCTTGTTGTTAATCCCACCAAAGTGTCCGATTTCATATCAATCCCGTTAACTCTTAGGGCTGCAATCCCGTTAACTAAACCCAATTTTTTTGGTGGTCTATTACAATTTTAGCACAACATTCAATAACAAGAAAAACGTTTTTTTTTTACCTTCTACAACTTGATAAACAGTTTTTTGTCTCCCGCCTCAGGATGATCAGTCCCTCAGACGGTGTAAAAAAAAACTCTAACAACTACTTTAACACACTTCTATCAATGAGGTAACCTTAAGGATTCCTCCTAGAATTTTACTTTAATACAAATCTTGTTCCTGCAGGTGACCGGTTTTTCTAGCAAGCTCAAAGGGTGTCCTTCCCTTCTCTAAAATCAACGTCTGCTACCCTCCATCTTCCTTTCTGCTAACTCTTTGTGGCTAACACATGCTCAAATGACGCACTCAGTGGGTCATACCCAATTGCTCAAAAGGTTGTTTTTTTCAGCACCCCCTAACACCCGCCCTTTTCTCACCTAAGCAGGACTTATGCTTCAACCTCCTGGCTGTTCTGACTTTTATATACTTCATTAACTTTAACTTTTAAAACATACATTTTTAAACAACCTTCCTTACTCCACTCAATTATAATCTCACTCCAACCTAATTTATTAACTCATACCTAACTCATTACCCCCCCTTACATCCTAAACATCTAATATTTTAAACATTTCAACATTATAACATTTCATCATTACAACATCTCATTACCAACCTCCTACAGGCCCTAAGGCCTTGTCCTCTAGGCCCATCTAACATAGTCTAATATACATTTTACCCTAAAAGCAAACATCATTATAACATTCTTTACCATTTTACTGCATTGCTTTAATCACCCTTTAATATCTCCTACTGTATATTTACTAATCACCCTTTACTATCTCCTACTGTATATTTCCTAATCACCCTTTAATATCTCCTACTGTATATTTACTAATCACCCTTTAATATCTCCTACTGTATATTTCCTAATCACCCTTTAATATCTCCTACTGTATATTTACTAATCACCCTTTAATATCTCCTACTGTATATTTACTAATCACCCATTAATATCTCCTACTGTATATTTACTAATCACCCTTTAATATCTCCTACTGTATATTTACTAATCACCCATTAATATCTCCTACTGTATATTTACTAATCACCCATTAATATCTCCTACTGTATATTTACTAATCACCCATTAATATCTCCTACTGTATATTTACTAATCACCCATTAATATCTCCTACTGTATATTTACTAATCACCCATTAATATCTCCTACTGTATATTTACTAATCACCCATTAATATCTCCTACTGTATATTTACTAATCACCCATTAATATCTCCTACTGTATATTTACTAATCACCCATTAATATCTCCTACTGTATATTTACTAATCACCCATTAATATCTCCTACTGTATATTTACTAATCACCCTTTACTATCTCCTACTGTATATTTACTAATCACCCTTTAATATCTCCTACTGTATATTTACTAATCACCCTTTAATATCTCCTACTGTATATTTACTAATCACCCATTAATATCTCCTACTGTATATTTACTAATCACCCATTAATATCTCCTACTGTATATTTACTAATCACCCTTTACTATCTCCTACTGTATATTTACTAATCACCCTTTACTATCTCCTACTGTATATTTACTAATCACCCATTAATATCTCCTACTGTATATTTACTAATCACCCATTAATATCTCCTACTGTATATTTACTAATCACCCATTAATATCTCCTACTGTATATTTACTAATCACCCATTAATATCTCCTACTGTATATTTACTAATCACCCATTAATATCTCCTACTGTATATTTACCCATGTTTTCTAACATTTAACATATTTAACCTTTACATTATTATTTTACTAAATTCTAGTCCCAATTAGTTTCTTCTTCTTTTCTTTAATCAATGTCAATTCCCTCTCGATGTTCATTCTTCATTGTGCTCTGTGTGTAAGTGAAAGTTAAACTTCTTCGTGTGTGTGTGTGTGTGTGTGTGTGTGTGTGTGTGGTTGTATGCAAGTGGATCCTTCCTACCCATGCCCTCTGTCACTAAAATGCCTACTACTCTTGACAACACCATGTGATTGGCTGATACTTAAAATACCTATCCAGAAAATAGAATGTGTGCATAGCACAGTAATATGGCTATTGCTAATATTTTATATCACCACGGGTTCAGTGGAGGCTCCTCAGAGGCCCATCCTCCTCAGTGAATTTTTTTTTTTTTAAATAGTGAAACATTAAAGAAGTTATCCTTTTTACATAAAACTATACTGAATATATGCACGTCACTAAATAATTAATACACACTGTTTTGCAATGAAGATCTAAACAGCACTCTGTTGGGTATTACCGGGGTGTAGCCGGTGGACAGCTAGTTTCCGTCCTCCTCTGGGTACATTGACTTCAATACAAAACCTAGGAGGCTCATCGTTTTCACCCCCTTCCATAGACTTACACAGTAATTATGACAACTTCCGGAGGATGTCCTCCAACCTATCACAGCTCTTACTGCATGAACTGACATGCTGTTCACCCAATCAAAGGATCAGAGAATCTAGTACTGAAAGCATAAGGTACAGCTAGCTAGCACTACAATGCATAAAATGTGGTGAATAGTTGACTTAAAGAGAGAGAAAGACAATAGTTGAACAGTTTTGAACTCATTTATTTATTTAAAAATGAAGTAGAAGCGAGAGGAAGAGAGCTAGCTATATTTAGTTGTATTCTTTTCACTAAGCTAGCGAATGCAGCTAGCTAGTTTAGCCTACTCAAACACCCAGCTCAAACAGAGAGGGATGATATGATAGCTAGCTGGCTATGGCTATCCAACAGAGAGGGATGCTATGTTAGCTAGCTGGCTATGGCTATCCAACAGAGAGGGATGCTATATTAGCTAGCTGGCTATGGCTATCCAACAGAGAGGGATGCTATATTAGCTAGCTGGCTATGGCTATCCAACAGAGAGGGATGCTATATTAGCTAGCTGGCTATGGCTATCCAACAGAGAGGGATGCTATGTTAGCTAGCTGGCTATGGTTATCCAACACCGGAGCCCTTCCAAGTCAAGGTAAGCTTTTGGTTTTATTAATTTATTGCCACCGGGGCCGCCGGTGTAACTGCTAAACGGCTTGCCGACTGTAAACTGTACTGCATGATTGTAAAGCGTTTACTAACGTGTTAGTTCCAGTAGCTGTGTTGACTATGACATTATTAGCTAATATGGTGACAACGATGTAGGCTGTGTGTAGCTATTAGCGGTTATGATATGAAGGTTTGGCTTAGAACGTTTTTTTTTCCACCTGGTCACAGACAGCTGATGGTTTTGTGCACTGAAGTCCACAAGCGAACTGAAAAGGTGAGAGGAGGACAGCATGTAGATGTGAAAAGGAATTATGCAAAATACAAAATGTTCATGCTTAACATAGCCTTGCAGTCCACCTTTTTGGTATTTTGTACCAGTTTCCATCACTGTGGTAAAGCTGCCTTTACTGGTTCTAACAGTGTACCTTTCTTGCTGCCAGCTCTTTGCAAACTGTTGGGGAAAAAAATTTATTTGACCAAATATATTGCTATTTCTCTGTAAACAAATTAACAACAGACTTTCAGCATGCTTATAGAGAAGGGCACTCAACATGTACTGCACTGACACAAATGACTGATGATTGGTTGAATGAAATTTATAATAAGAAGATTGTGGAAGCTTACAGTTTTTTAACCTTTATTTAACTAGGCAAGTCAGTTAAGAACAAATTCTTATTTACAATGACGGCCTAGGAACAGTGGGTTAGCTGCCTTGTTCAGAGGCAGAACGACAGATTTTTACCTTGTCAGCTCGGGGATTCAATCTAGCAACTTTTCGGTTACTGTCCCAATGCTCTAACCACTAGGCTACCTGCCGCCCCCACCATAACCTGTTGTTGAGAAAACGTATGTGGCGTTTCAACATCTGCCATATCGTGGATTTAGAGCTATCTGTCTAATAGAACTCAGAGGGTTTTCTTTAATGGAAGCTTCACTAAGGTCAAACATGTAAAGTGTGGTGTACCACAGGGCAGCTCTGTAGGCCTTCTACTCTTTTCTATTTTTTACCAATGACCTGCAACTGGCATTAAACAAAGCATGTGTCCATGAAGGCTGATAATTCAACCTAATAAGCATTAGCAACTACAGTCTTGCTCTTCATTGTAATCAAAGGGCTAATATAAATTATATGTATGCCAGTCTCTCTTGGCTATGAGTTGTGGAAAGACTGACTATGTCACTTCTCGTTTTTATAAGAAACATTGTAAATACCAAATTGTTTGCATTGTCAACTTACACACAGCACTGACACACACACTTACCCCACCAGACATGCCACCAGGGGTCTTTTCACAGTCCCCAGGTCCAGAACAAATTCAAGGAAACGTCCAGTATTATACAGAGCCATGAGTGCATGGAACTCCCTTCCATCTTATAGTGCAAGTGAACAGCAAACCTGGTTTCAAAAAACAAATAAAGCAACACATCACGGCACAATGCCTCTCCCCCATGTGACCTACTTGATGTGTGTATGTTATGACATGAACTGTATGTGTAACTGATAGATGCGTACACACACACATTCATGTTTTTAAATATGTGTAAATTGTAAAGTATTTTGTCTGTATTTTTCGTTATGTTTTGGACCCCAGTTAGAATAGCTGTCGCCAATCAAACAATATAAAGGCAGGGTCTTCAAGCTATTGAAGATTTTTTATTTTTTTTACATTGAATTTATTTTGGGTAACAGACATATACAACTAAATGTACAACGTGGACCCAGAGGATATCACTTGAAAGTATTCCTTAAAACGCTTGCTTCCAAAGTGGTCTTCGATGGTAAAAACAATTACACATGCAATGATTAAAAGGCAAGACACAATTGCAAACCACCATAAATACATGAATTTATATTGACATTCTAAAAAGTGTCACTCTTCACTGCACTTTTCCTAAACCTTAAAAACCAACCATATTAATTTCACATTAAAACAATCTATTCATTACACATCATTCAAATGAATACACCTGACCAGCAGTAGGGGGCACAAGGGGCAGTGGAGTTGTTTCTCTTACTTAGACAACCTTCTCCAAATGAAAACCTTTTGCCTGTTTTTTAATGCTATTTCTACTTTTTCTTTGCTTGATCTCTAAGGGGAGGCTATTCCATAGACAAATGTCTGTACAGAGAAACGTGCTCCTCGCAGTACTGTTTACTCTTGGGATTTTACAAGACATAACACCAGCTCTGGTATTGAGACTGTGCTGGTTATAGACCACATCAATGTGGTTTTTCATATAACCTGGGGCACGATCATTTACGATGTCAAACATATGATTAAGTTGGCAAAACATTTAATAATTGATTGGATTTAAATGGCACTTTTCTAGACCCCCCAAAGGTCTTTATAGTGTAAGGAAAAACTCACCACCCTTACCCCACTTATATACTATTTAAAAAATATACAATTATTGGCCCATCCACCCCCCTCTTCAGAGGACAAAAGTAATTTTGTTTGGAATGTTTGTTTTTACAGATATTGTTACAAATACATTATTCATACACGGTTCTTGTATAGACAGTATTACATGATAGGAATAGTTTGATCTACACATTAAATGATACTCATCATGACATACGCTTTCAATACGGGCCACGGGGTCTTTAGTGATCAGAGTTAGAACACCCGTTTCAAAGTCTCATCTTCAATACGGGCCACGGGGTCTTTAGTGATCAGAGTTAGAACACCCGTTTCAAAGTCTCATCTTCAATACGGGCCACGGGGTCTTTAGTGATCAGAGTTAGAACACCCGTTTCAAAGTCTCATCTTCAATACGGGCCACGGGGTCTTTAGTGATCAGAGTTAGAACACCCGTTTCAAAGTCTCATCTTCAATACGGGCCACGGGGTCTTTAGTGATCAGAGTTAGAACACCCGTTTCAAAGTCTCATCTTCAATACGGGCCACGGGGTCTTTAGTGATCAGAGTTAGAACACCCGTTTCAAAGTCTCATCTTCAATACGGGCCACGGGATCTTTAGTGATCAGAGTTAGAACA
Source organism: Oncorhynchus mykiss (assembly GCF_013265735.2). Taxonomy (NCBI): domain Eukaryota; kingdom Metazoa; phylum Chordata; class Actinopteri; order Salmoniformes; family Salmonidae; genus Oncorhynchus; species Oncorhynchus mykiss. The sequence continues at coordinate 50,747,429 of NC_048590.1, forward strand.
CCCGTTTCAAAGTCTCATCTTCAATACGGGCCACGGGGTCTTTAGTGATCAGAGTTAGAACACCCGTTTCAAAGTCTCATCTTCAATAAGGGCCACGGGATCTTTAGTGATCAGAGTTAGAACACCCGTTTCAAAGTCTCATCTTCAATACGGGCCACGGGGTCTTTAGTGATCAGAGTTAGAACACCCGTTTCAAAGTCTCATCTTCAATACGGGCCACGGGGTCTTTAGTGATCAGAGTTAGAACACCCGTTTCAAAGTCTCATCTTCAATACGGGCCACGGGGTCTTTAGTGATCAGAGTTAGAACACCCGTTTCAAAGTCTCATCTTCAATAAGGGCCACGGGGTCTTTAGTGATCAGAGTTAGAACACCCGTTTCAAAGTCTCATCTTCAATAAGGGCCACGGGGTCTTTAGTGATCAGAGTTAGAACACCCGTTTCAAAGTCTCATCTTCAATAAGGGCCACGGGGTCTTTAGTGATCAGAGTTAGAACACCCGTTTCAAAGTCTCATCTTCAATACGGGCCACGGGGTCTTTAGTGATCAGAGTTAGAACACCCGTTTCAAAGTCTCATCTTCAATAAGGGCCACGGGGTCTTTAGTGATCAGAGTTAGAACACCCGTTTCAAAGTCTCATCTTCAATAAGGGCCACGGGGTCTTTAGTGATCAGAGTTAGAACACCCGTTTCAAAGTCTCATCTTCAATAAGGGCCACGGGGTCTTTAGTGATCAGAGTTAGAACACCCGTTTCAAAGTCTCATCTTCAATACGGGCCACGGGGTCTTTAGTGATCAGAGTTAGAACACCCGTTTCAAAGTCTCATCTTCAATACGGGCCACGGGGTCTTTAGTGATCAGAGTTAGAACACCCGTTTCAAAGTCTCATCTTCAATACGGGCCACGGGGTCTTTAGTGATCAGAGTTAGAACACCCGTTTCAAAGTCTCATCTTCAATAAGGGCCACGGGGTCTTTAGTGATCAGAGTTAGAACACCCGTTTCAAAGTCTCATCTTCAATACGGGCCACGGGGTCTTTAGTGATCAGAGTTAGAACACCCGTTTCAAAGTCTCATCTTCAATACGGGCCACGGGATCTTAGTGACCACAGAGTTAGAACACCCGTTTCAAAGTCTCATCTTCAATACGGGCCACGGGGTCTTTAGTGATCAGAGTTAGAACACCCGTTTCAAAGTCTCATCTTCAATAAGGGCCACGGGGTCTTTAGTGATCAGAGTTAGAACACCCGTTTCAAAGTCTCATCTTCAATACGGGCCACGGGGTCTTTAGTGATCAGAGTTAGAACACCCGTTTCAAAGTCTCATCTTCAATACGGGCCACGGGATCTTAGTGACCACAGAGTTAGAACACCCGTTTCAAAGTCTCATCTTCAATAAGGGCCACGGGATCTTAGTGACCACAGAGTTAGAACACCCGTTTCTAAGTCTCATCTTCAATACGGGCCACGGGGTCTTTAGTGATCAGAGTTAGAACACCCGTTTCAAAGTCTCATCTTCAATACGGGCCACGGGATCTTTAGTGATCAGAGTTAGAACACCCGTTTCAAAGTCTCATCTTCAATACGGGCCACGGGGTCTTTAGTGATCAGAGTTAGAACACACGTTTCAAAGTCTCATCTTCAATACGGGCCACGGGGTCTTTAGTGATCAGAGTTAGAACACACGTTTCAAAGTCTCATCTTCAATACGGGCCACGGGGTCTTTAGTGATCAGAGTTAGAACACCCGTTTCAAAGTCTCATCTTCAATACGGGCCACGGGGTCTTTAGTGATCAGAGTTAGAACACCCGTTTCAAAGTCTCATCTTCAATACGGGCCACGGGGTCTTTAGTGATCAGAGTTAGAACACCCGTTTCAAAGTCTCATCTTCAATACGGGCCACGGGGTCTTTAGTGATCAGAGTTAGAACACCCGTTTCAAAGTCTCATCTTCAATACGGGCCACGGGGTCTTTAGTGATCAGAGTTAGAACACCCGTTTCAAAGTCTCATCTTCAATACGGGCCACGGGGTCTTTAGTGATCAGAGTTAGAACACCCGTTTCAAAGTCTCATCTTCAATAAGGGCCACGGGTCTTAGTGACCACAGAGTTAGAACACACGTTTCAAAGTCTCATCTTCAATAAGGGCCACGGGTCTTAGTGACCACAGAGTTAGAACACCCGTTTCTAAGTCTCATCTTCAATAAGGGCCACGTGGCCTTTAGTGACCACAGAGTTAGAACACCCGTTTCAAAGTCTCATCTTCAGTTTTATTGAGGAACATTCCATTGTTAGTGTAGTATTTCAACGTTATTAAAATGAAATGAATGTTGTAAAAGTGTATGGGATAAATTAGTGCTCTTTCTTTGAACTTACTGCCTTGTTCATTTCAGCAACATACCTCTCTTTGGCTTTTGTCTTTCCCCTGGTGACATTCATACATCTTTGTGCAACTTACCTACCCATTTGCCCAAAACTTTTATCCTTTCTCAATGTTATGCATTTTAGTGACATTGCCAATTCGTGTTGCCGAAAGTCTTTTAGTAATTTAGTTCAGACTTGAACACAATATATTCAATTTCGAAAACGAGGCGGTTCCCGTGAACCGGAATACGCGTCATCACACTCCCTTATCTGATTGGTCGGGTATGCGAGTCTTCTGAGCCGGCATACTCGTAATCACACTCCCTCAAATGATTGGTTGTGACTGTGGTAACTAGTGACGACCATAAAAAAACGGGAGGCAACGGGGGTGTCCAGAGAATACAGCCATTGGTCTAGACTAGACTAGAGAGAGAGAGAGAGAGTACGTCCGGGCACGTTATTGTTGCATCAGAAATTGCAGACTGTTGACATGTCAAGCTCGGGAGAGTTAGGTAAGTACTGAAATCGATGCATGTTTTTCATGTTTCCAAATATCAGCAGCGTCTCTTCAAGGTAAATGCGTGTTCTCAGAATATAAATTATTGCAGGATATTGGATGTTGGCTACGGTAAGGCTAGCTATGTATATAGTCAATGAAATGAATGCCATTCTACACATCTATAGCGTCATTGTGCAAAATGGTACGCAGCATCATCTGGAGATGTGTGTAACAAAAGTTAAACATTCACCTTCTGCTACCATTTCTGTCAAGCCGTCTACGCATCCAATTTGATGCATACGTGATGCAACAGCCAATCTGGTGGACACTGTCGGTGTGATCAATCGTCACGAATGTATTTAAATCAAAGTGCCGTCCAGCTAGTAGTATTATTAATGGTTATATTGCCGTATTACTGGAAAGGGCTGAATCAAGCTTTCGCTTTCACAGTGAATGTCCAGAACATGAGTCATGAGAGTGACGGTAGATATGGGTATTCTGTGAAAATAGTCCTGACCGGAGGTGTACTGGTGGCTGCGTGATGCTCGGTACACCGGTCACGACTATTTTAGTAGAATAACGTTACTCATAGCGTACTGTCACTGTCTCCAGCGCTTGACGTTGGTCGTGAAGAAAATGTTCTGTATTGTCACGTACATCGAATAGGAAAATTCAATTCAACCTTTTCCAGGAAATCTGTAGAATAACAATCAAATGTACAAGCTAGCAAGATGGCTTGTGAAAATATCTGCTACTACTGCTAGCTAGTGGTCTACAAACAGTCTCTCGACATTGGGATCTCTCCATTGGTAACCCCCCCGCTGTGTTCCGGTCGAATTGGACCGATTTACAAGGTTTTGTTTCTCTGAAAAATGTAGTTAATTTAATCTGATTGTCATAAGGTTCCATAACTTTGTCCACACAGGGCATCTGAACACATCAAATACATTTAGATGATGTTCATTACATTTTGGGTGTTTTATTTAACTTTTGTACATCTGTGGTGTTCCTGGTCAAAAATAACTGGTCATTAGACATTAATGGGTGAGACTACAATTAGTGTATACAATTTTGTTCAGGCACACGTCCATTCCTCAGATGGACACACTTCCATCTCCCAGACCCCCGCATCCATGTGTATTTGAGCACACACACCCCACACCCCTTCTTGGTTTCCATGGCAGCCCCCACGGGAACCTTTCCCCAATAGAATCTTTCCCCCAAGGGATCCACACCTGTTGGCATTCTCACAAACAATCGCAATATTGTTTCAATAATATATAGAGCTTTTCTCACAGCTCTGGTATATAAAGCTTTTTTGAGGCCTTGATCACAATTCATTCTGTGGCAGCACAATGACCAAACGTTATACTGTATGTGGGGCTCTTGATCATATATTTGATCATGACACTGGTGAGGAGGAGAGAGTCCTCGTTAAACTTTGACACAAAGTAGTCTGTGATGAATAGCACAGTATGTTTCATCTGAGTATTTGTTATAGTCAAAATAATCTATACATTATGCTTTTTTTTTTTTTTTTTTTACTCAAAAACGAGTTGTATGAGCTCAGGTCAATGAGGCCTACAGGCCATAAGTATCAAATAGAAAGAAGTTCAACACTTGTAATGTTCACAAGAACTTGATGAAAAGATCTAACACGACATTAGGTGATAATATATGTATTATTATGGACTCATAATCAGCTATAATGGGGGCGGTCATTTTGGACCGGGAACACAGAATGAATTAACATGAAAGGAACAACAACAGGAGGGTTAACGGGATACGTTCAGATTTCCTCCAGCGCTGTTATGATCTTAGTACGGCTGTGTCCTAACATAACCAATGATGTGGTCAAAACACCAACATGGAAGGCTAATACAGCATTGTTTACATTGTCATTTGAGTGTTTGTAAATAAACCATGAATATACTGTGTACATAAGGCACATCTCATTGCATCCTGTAACTCTGTTTATGAATTGAACAGGTTAGACTCCCATCCCCCAGTTCACCAAACAAAGTGGGCAGGGTCAGGTTGTTGAAATGATAGCTTGGGCCTTTAAGTTAATACACCAAATCAGATGAAATAGCCAAAGCTCTTAGCCAGTTGTCAACTTTCAGATTGCATTGATCAGCAAGCGGGTTGATTAACATATACAGCAGCACAAGGTTCTTGGGCATCAAATTCTTTGCCTTGTCTAGAGACGAAACCAATCCGAAATTAGTTTTGGTTTTTCAATGGTGTCTTGTCTGTGGGTGAATGTGTGCCGTCTTGTTTTCCACAGCCTTTGATTATGGCTTCTTGCTGCACACAAGTGAGGAGGCCACAGCCACCGTGGCTCTGAATGAGTACCTGAGCTCCCGCAGCTACCTGGCTGGGTTCAGCCCCTCTCGGGTGGACCAGGAGGTCTTTGAGCTCCTGCACAGGCCCCCGGCCCCGCAGCACGTGCACGCTCTGCGCTGGTACAGGCACATAGCAGCCCTGCAGCGGGAGACCCCCAGCCCAGATAGCAGCAGTGAGTAGAGTCCAGGGCCCATGGACAGGATAGGGATGCTCCCCTTAGACTAGAGTAGTCCACTGCACAAGGGCAGTCATGCCCCCCCCCCCCCCTCCCCAATAGACTAGACCGATAGTGCATGGTCACTTTGGAATGTCAGTAAGGCTAGCTATTTAAATAGTCAATTAAATTAATGGCATTCTTCTACCTATGATCAGGCATCCCGAATGTATTTAAATCAGGGATGGGCACCTTTGAGGGGGTGGGGGCGGGGGCCACACAAAAACACATCTCATCATGAGGGGCTGGAGTGGTTTGCGGGTAAAGGTTGAATTTCGCTTTCACAATGAATGTCACCTTTCACTGCACCTATCTGGTGTATGTGACAATACAACATTTGTTATTTTTTTTCCCAGAACATGAGTTATGACAAGTCCTGGAGACGGTGACCGTAGCTAAGAGTATTCTGTGAGAGTAGTCCTGACCGTTGTACTGTTGGCTTCGTGATGCTTGGTATACCAGTCACAACTATTTTCACAGAATACTCATAGCTACTGTCTCCAGCACTTGTTTTAAATTTTTTTTTTTTATTGTCAAATACACCGACCGGATGGGTACAGTGAAAGGGGACATTCATTGTGAAAGCGAAAGCGCAAGTCAACCTTTTCCAGGAATACGGTAGTATAACCATAAATGGTACTAGCTGGTCACATTAGATTCAGGATTCTGGCAATACTCTTGTGTTCTGCTGACAGACCCTCTAAAATGAGATGCTACATTTAAAGCTGGTGGGCCTATCCTTCATTATTTCAGGAGCAGTACATTGGGCAAGAGCTTCATAGAAGCTTAATAGTGTCAGATATTGTCCAAGCCCCTGTTCAATATGGACCCATAATAACATTTGCATGATTAGCATTTTGCAATCATCGAAGTCTAACTTTCTTTTAGTCCTGTATTGATTTGTCAACAGTGTTAACGGCTAGTGGCAGGAGGACCACCGTTTGGTTGTTTCACTGGACTCTTTCCCATCCCTGAATTGTTTTATTGTTTCATCACACTTGTGTTCCTTCCTGTGTGGGTTTTGTGTTTGTTTTTGACACGCACTTTGAGGGCTAGCTAGTGTGTTGCTTTCCACACCTCACCCCACGCAAACTAAGTCTACTGGTAGCAGGCCTGTATCTTTGATGAAGGCCCACAGACTGCATGGTGTTGCTGTGCTCTGGAGACCAGGGGTGGTTGTCATCAGACTGCATGGTGTTCCTGTGCTCTGGAGACCAGGGGTGGTTGTCATCAGACTGCATTGTGTTCCTGTGCTCTGGAGACCAGGGGTGGTTGTCATCAGACTGCATTGTGTTCCTGTGCTCTGGAGACCAGGGGTGGTTGTCATCAGACTGCATGGTGTTCCTGTCTGGAGACCAGGGGTGGTTGTCATCAGACTGCATGGTGTTCCTGTCTGGAGACCAGGGGTGGTTGTCATCAGACTGCATGGTGTTCCTGTCTGGAGACCAGGGGTGGTTGTCATCAGACTGCATGGTGTTCCTGTCTGGAGACCAGGGGTGGTTGTCATCAGACTGCATGGTGTTCTTGTCTGGAGACCAGGGGTGGTTGTCATCAGACTGCATTGTGTTCCTGTCTGGAGACCAGGGGTGGTTGTCATCAGACTGCATTGTGTTCCTGTGCTCTGGAGACCAGGGGTGGTTGTCATCAGACTGCATGGTGTTCCTGTCTGGAGACCAGGGGTGGTTGTCATCAGACTGCATGGTGTTCCTGTCTGGAGACCAGGGGTGGTTGTCATCAGACTGCATGGTGTTCCTGTCTGGAGACCAGGGGTGGTTGTCATCAGACTGCATGGTGTTCCTGTCTGGAGACCAGGGGTGGTTGTCATCAGACTGCATGGTGTTCCTGTCTGGAGACCAGGGGTGGTTGTCATCAGACTGCATGGTGTTCCTGTCTGGAGACCAGGGGTGGTTGTCATCAGACTGCATGGTGTTCCTGTCTGGAGACCAGGGGTGGTTGTCATCAGACTGCATTGTGTTCCTGTGCTCTGGAGACCAGGGGTGGTTGTCATCAGACTGCATTGTGTTCCTGTCTGGAGACCAGGGGTGGTTGTCATCAGAATAGAGTGGTGGCTTGCATACCCTCAGACAGTTGCCCACTCAAATCACACAAATTAATCCAGAGATTTGAGGGAATTCAATTCTATAATTTGCCTGACCTTCAATGAGACACCATTTAACAGCATGCCCTCTTCAGAGAGAAGTTTACCTAATGGTCTTATAAAATGTGTCCTCTGTTTTTTTTTTTTAGTAAAGGGAAAGAGGGTCCAGCACCCCTGGGCTGCCCCAGCCGGGTCCAACCTGCCAAAGCTGCGACTCTACAACAGCCTCACACGCACCAAGGTGACATGTTGACCTTCTTTTGTTTTGCTCGTTTGAGAGCCATTTTGGATGTCTGATTCCTTATGATCAAATAGGAAAGAAGGACACTGGATGTCAATGTACAACATAAAGGTTTACGTTTAGATCCCATCTCTGTAGCTCAGTCGGTAGAGCATGGCACTTGTGACGCCAGGGTAGTGGGTTCGATTCCAAAGACCATACATAGAACGTACGCATGATTGTCGCTTTGGATAAAAGTGTCTGCTAAATGTACTGTTATTAATATCAGACTGGTATTATTGGATAAAAGTGTCTGCTAAATGTACTGTTATTAATATCAGACTGGTATTATTGGATAAAAGTGTCTGCTAAATGTACTGTTATTAATATCAGACTGGTATTATTGGATAAAAGTGTCTGCTAAATGTACTGTTATTAATATCAGACTGGTATTATTGGATAGAAGTGTCTGCTAAATGTACTGTTATTAATATCAGACTGGTATTATTGGATAGAAGTGTCTGCTAAATGTACTGTTATTAATATCAGACTGGTATTATTGGATAGAAGTGTCTGCTAAATGTACTGTTATTAATATCAGACTGGTATTATTGGATAAAAGTGTCTGCTAAATGTACTGTTATTAATATCAGACTGGTAGTATTGGATAAAAGTGTCTGCTAAATGTACTGTTATTAATATCAGACTGGTATTATTGGATAAAAGTGTCTGCTAAATGTACTGTTATTAATACCAGACTGGTATTATTGGATAAAAGTGTCTGCTAAATGTACTGTTATTAATATCAGACTGGTATTATTGCAGGAGCTGTTTGTTCCCCAGAATGGAAACAAGGTGTCGTGGTACTGCTGCGGACCCACTGTCTATGATGCCTCTCACATGGGACATGCCAGGTAAAGTTCACTTCAGGAAATAACAGGACGAGCAATTTGTGACAGCCACACCTCGCAGCAAAGAGCTGTTTACTCCAATAGGTTTAGTTCAATAGGTGTAGTCTATAGTCCAATAGGTGTAGTCCAATAGGTATAGTCTATAGTCCAATAGGTATAGTCTATAGTCCAATAGGTATAGTCTATAGTCCAATAGTCTATAGTCCAATAGGTATAGTCCAATAGGTATAGTCCAATAGGTATAGTCTATAGTCCAATAAGTATAGTCCAATAGGTTTAGTCCAATAGGTGTAGTCCAATAGGTATAGTCTATAGTCCAATAGGTATAGTCTATAGTCCAATAGTCTATAGTCCAATAGGTATAGTCCAATAGGTATAGTCTATAGTCCAATAGGTGTAGTCCAATAGGTGTAGTCCAATAGGTGTAGTCCAATAGGTATAGTCTATAGTCCAATAGGTATAGTCTATAGTCCAATAGGTTTAGTCTATAGTCCAATAGTCTATAGTCCAATAGGTATAGTCTATAGTCCAATAGTCTATAGTCCAATAGTCTATAGTCCAATAGTCTATAGTCCAATAGGTATAGTCCAATAGGTATAGTATAATAGGTATAGTCTATAGTCCAATAGTCTATAGTCCAATAGTCTATAGTCCAATAGTCTATAGTCCAATAGTCTATAGTCCAATAGGTATAGTCCAATAGGTATAGTCTATAGTCCAATAGGTGTAGTCCAATAGGTATAGTCCAATAGTCTATAGTCCAATAGTCTATAGTCCAATAGGTATAGTCTATAGTCCAATAGGGATAGTCTATAGTCCAATAGGTTTAGTCCAATAGGTATAATCTATAGTCTAATAGGTATAGTCCAATAGGTATAGTCTATAGTCCAATAGGTATAGTCTATAGTCCAATAGGTATAGTCTATAGTCCAATAGGTATAGTCTATAGTCCAATAGGGATAGTCTATAGTCCAATAGGTTTAGTCCAATAGGTATAATCTATAGTCTAATAGGTATAGTCCAATAGGTATAGTCTATAGTCCAATAGGTGTAGTCCAATAGGTATAGTCCAATAATCTATAGTCCAATAGTCTATAGTCCAATAGGTATAGTCTATAGTCCAATAGGTATAGTCTATAGTCCAATAGGTATAGTCTATAGTCCAATAGGTATAGTCTATAGTCCAATAGGTATAGTCTATAGTCCAATAGGTTTAGTCTATAGTCCAATAGGTATAGTCTATAGTCCAATAGGTATAGTCTATAGTCCAATAGGTATAGTCCAATAGGTATAGTCGATAGTCCAATAGGTATAGTCTATAGTCCAATAGGTTTAGTCTATAGTCCAATAGTCTATAGTCCAATAGGTATAGTCCAATAGGTATAGTCTATAGTCCAATAGGTTTAGTCTATAGTTCAATAGGTTTAGTCTATAGTCCAATAGGTATAGTCTATAGTCCAATAGGTATAGTCCAATAGGTATAGTCTATAGTCCAATAGGTATAGTCCAATAGGTATAGTCTATAGTCCAATAGTCTATAGTCCAAAAGGTATAGTCCAATAGGTATAGTCTATAGTCCAATAGGTTTAGTCTATAGTCCAATAGGTTTAGTCTATAGTCCAATAGGTATAGTCCAATAGGTATAGTCGATAGTCCAATAGGTATAGTCTATAGTCCAATAGGTTTAGTCTATAGTCCAATAGTCTATAGTCCAATAGGTATAGTCCAATAGGTATAGTCTATAGTCCAATAGGTTTAGTCTATAGTTCAATAGGTTTAGTCTATAGTCCAATAGGTATAGTCTATAGTCCAATAGGTATAGTCCAATAGGTATAGTCTATAGTCCAATAGGTATAGTCCAATAGGTATAGTCTATAGTCCAATAGTCTATAGTCCAAAAGGTATAGTCCAATAGGTATAGTCTATAGTCCAATAGGTTTAGTCTATAGTTCAATAGGTATAGTCTATAGTCCAATAGGTATAGTCCAATAGGTATAGTCTATAGTCCAATAGGTTTAGTCTATAGTCCAATAGTCTATAGTCCAATAGGTATAGTCTATAGTCCAATAGGTATAGTCTATAGTCCAATAGGTATAGTCTATAGTCCAATAGGTTTAGTCTATAGTCCAATAGTCTATAGTCCAATAGGTATAGTCTATAGTCCAATAGGTATAGTCTATAGTCCAATAGTCTATAGTCCAAAAGGTATAGTCCAATAGGTTTAGTCTATAGTCCAATAGGTTTAGTCTATAGTCCAATAGGTATAGTCTATAGTCCAATAGGTATAGTCCAATAGGTATAGTCTATAGTCCAATAGGTTTAGTCTATAGTCCAATAGTCTATAGTCCAATAGGTATAGTCCAATAGGTATAGTCCAATAGGTATAGTCTATAGTCCAATAGGTATAGTCTATAGTCCAATAGGTTTAGTCTATAGTTCAATAGGTTTAGTCTATAGTCCAATAGGTATAGTCTATAGTCCAATAGGTATAGTCCAATAGGTATAGTCTATAGTCCAATAGGTTTAGTCTATAGTCCAATAGTCTATAGTCCAATAGTCTATAGTCCGATAGGTATAGTCCAATAGGTATAGTCTATAGTCCAATAGGTTTAGTCCAATAGGTATAGTCCAGTAGGTTTAGTCTATAGTCCAATAGGTATAGTCCAATAGGTATAGTCTATAGTCCAATAGTCTATAGTCCAATAGGTATAGTCTATAGTCCAATAGTCTATAGTCCAATAGGTATAGTCTATAGTCCAATAGGTTTAGTCCAATAGGTATAGTCTATAGTCCAATAGGTATAGTCCAATAGGTATAGTCTATTGTCCAATAGGTATAGTCTATTGTCCAATAGGTTTAGTCTATATTCCAATAGGTTTAGTCCAATAGGTTTAGTCCAATAGGTATAGTCTATAGTCCAATAGGTTTAGTCCAATAGGTATAGTCCAGTAGGTATAGTCTATTGTCCAATAGGTATAGTCTATTGTCCAATAGGTATAGTCTATTGTCCAATAGGTTTAGTCTATAGTCCAATAGGTATAGTCCAATAGGTTTAGTCCAATAGGTATAGTCCAATAGGTATAGTCTATAGTCCAATAGGTATTGTCCAAGAGGTATAGTCTATTGTCCAATAGGTATAGTCTATAGTCCAATAGGTATAGTCCAATAGGTATAGTCTATTGTCCAATAGGTATAGTCTATTGTCCAATAGGTTTAGTCTATATTCCAATAGGTTTAGTCCAATAGGTTTAGTCCAATAGGTATAGTCTATAGTCCAATAGGTATAGTCCAGTAGGTATAGTCTATTGTCCAATAGGTATAGTCTATTGTCCAATAGGTTTAGTCTATAGTCCAATAGGTATAGTCCAATAGGTTTAGTCCAATAGGTATAGTCCAATAGGTATAGTCTATAGTCCAATAGGTATTGTCCAAGAGGTATAGTCTATTGTCCAATAGGTATAGTCTATTGTCCAATAGGTATAGTCTATTGTCCAATAGGTTTAGTCTATAGTCCAATAGGTTTAGTCTATAGTCCAATAGGTATAGTCCAATAGGTTTAGTCTATAGTCCAATAGGTATAGTCCAATAGGTATAGTCTATAGTCCAATAGGTATAGTCTATAGTCCAATAGGTATAGTCTATAGTCCAATAGGTATAGTCTATTGTCCAATAGGTATAGTCTATTGTCCAATAGGTATAGCCTATAGCCCAATAGAAAATATTCCTGACCGTTGCCCTTGGCTTCGTGATGCTCGGTACAACAAGGTAATTACTATTTTCACAGAATACTCCTAGCTACTGTCTCCATCGCTTGTCATGACTCATGTTCTGAAGATTATAGTAATGATAGATGTATTGTCACATACACCGGATGGGTACAGTGAAAGGGGACATTCATTGTGAAAGCGAAAGCGCAAGTCAACCTTTTCCAGGAATACGGTAGTATAACCATAAATGGTCCTAGCTGGTCACTTTAGATTCAGGATTCTGGCTATAGTCCAATAGGTTTAGTCCAATAGGTATAGTCCAATAGGTTTAGTCTATAGTCCAGTGGGTTTAGTCTATAGTCCAATGGGTATAGTCTATAGTCCAATGGGTATACTCTATAGTCCAATAGGTATAGTCTATAGTCCAATAGGTATAGTCCAATAGGTATAGTCCAATAGGTATATTCTATAGTCCAATAGGTATAGTCCAATAGGTTTTGTCTATAGTCCAATAGGTATAGTCCAATAGGTTTAGTCTATAGTCCAATAGGTATTGTCCAATAGGTTTAGTCTATAGTCCAATAGGTATAGTCCAATAGGTTTAGTCTATAGTCCAATAGGTATAGTCTATAGTCCAATAGGTTTAGTCTATAGTCCAATAGGTTTAGTCTATAGTCCAATAGGTTTAGTCCAGTAGGTTTAGTCTATAGTCCAATAGGTTTAGTCTATAGTCCAATAGGTATAGTCCAATAGGTTTAGTCTATAGTCCAATAGGTTTAGTCTATAGTCCAATAGGTTTAGTCTATAGTCCAATAGGTATAGTCCAATAGGTTTAGTCTATAGTCCAATAGGTATAGTCTATAGTCCAATAGGTTTAGTATATAGTCCAATAGGTATAGTCCAATAGGTTTAGTCTATAGTCCAATAGGTATAGTCCAATAGGTTTAGTCTATAGTCCAGTAGGTTTAGTCTATAGTATATAGTCCAATAGGTTTAGTCCAGTAGTCCAATAGGTTTAGTCTATAGTCCAATAGGTATAGTCTATAGTCCAATAGGTATAGTCCAATAGGTTTAGTCTATAGTCCAGTAGGTTTAGTCTATAGTATATAGTCCAATAGGTTTAGTCCAGTAGTCCAATAGGTTTAGTCTATAGTCCAATAGGTTTAGTCTATAGTCCAATAGGTTTAGTCTATAGTCCAATAGGTTTAGTCTATAGTCCAATAGGTATAGTCTATAGTCCAATAGGTATAGTCTATAGTCCAATAGGTATAGTCTATAGTCCAATAGGTATAGTCTATAGTCCAATAGGTATAGTCTATAGTCCAATAGGTTTAGTCTATAGTCCAATAGGTTTAGTCTATAGTCCAATAGGTATAGTCTATAGTCCAATAGGTATAGTCTATAGTCCAATAGGTATAGTCTATAGTCCAATAGGTATAGTCTATAGTCCAATAGGTATAGTCTATAGTCCAATAGGTTTAGTCTATAGTCCAATAGGTATAGTCTATAGTCCAATAGGTATAGTCTATAGTCCAATAGGTATAGTCTATAGTCCAATAGGTTTAGTCTATAGTCCAATAGTCACAAATAGAAGAAGAAACCAGAAATATGTCATGAAAATGCAGGTGAGGTGGCAAACCTGATAAGGGCTCACAACTCACCTAACTGGCATTTAAAATTATTTTAAAGGTGCAGTATGTACCTGACCGACCCGACCAAATTCACATAGAACAGATCTACAGCTTCTTAGACCATTGTTCTACGTGTGGTATTTCTATGCTTCCCGTTCTTAAGTTTTGTTTTTGCGTCTTTTACTTCGGGTTTTGTACAGCAGCTTCAAACAGCTGAATATACAACCGTTTGTGGTCATGGGGAATATATTTCAGTGGTTTAGATGGTACGATGAGTCTCTACACCACACTTGTTTGTTTTTGTCACAGAAACTGAAATTAGGCAAAGCTATTTGAATTTTAGCAACCAGTAAATGGGGGGGGGGGGAGTGATTTCTGCATCGTGCATCTTTTAATGATTACATTTTGATAATGGCATTTTAATGGAACAAAGGTCATACTTTCCTGACTCATAACTGGTTCAGGAAAATAATAGTCTAGAACGAAGACTATTTCCTGCTGTAGAACCTTTTAGATCAGTTTCAGTGTTTGAATGTTAAGATGTGTGTCCAAATCAAATGATTTGATTCCTTTTTGTTTTTCAGATCTTACATATCTTTTGATATCCTCCGGAGGATTCTGATGAACTATTTCCAATATGACGTGTTCTACTGCATGAACATTACGGACATAGATGACAAGGTAACCAGCAGTGGTACAAAACAACATCGTCTCGCCCTTCTGTTGTGAAAACTGAACCGTTGGCTGAATGGTTAGCGATCATTTTGTCTGTGTGTCAGATCATCAGGCGGGCCAGACAGAACTACCTTCTGGAACAGTACAGAGAGAAGAAGCCAGCGGCTGCCCAGGTACTGCAGGATGTCCTTAGTGCCAGAGGGGTAAGAGATTAAACTTTTTATAGTGTCTAGAAAGTTAATGACATATGAATCCGTCATTATTTACAGGTGTGGCTACGTGATTGGTCATCTGTGGAACAGTGGCATGTCCTGGGCATACTCTCAGGTTCTAAAGTTCACCCCTGTAATGGGGGGGTGAGAATGAACCGTCCCATATATATAGAGAGAGTGGTGAACTTTGGCGATGGATGCCACATTACCACCTCTAACATCCCATTCACTCCATATCATTTGCAGCCCTTCCAGGCCAAGCTGGCCGAGACCACAGACCCAGACAAGAAACAGATGCTGGAGAGGCTGGACTCTGCCGTCGCTGCTGCTCTGGGACCCCTGCAGGGGGCGGTGGAGAGCAAGGCTGGGGAGGCTGACATACAACGCCTGGCTCAGGTAAGATCTCCTCCCTGCTGTACAACATGGCTCTCTACGGTTCCTGACAAGTCTAATACACGTCCAGAGGTTTGGACTGAGATACCTAGTCAAGTCACATTTGATTGTCTCGACACAGTCGAGGGGAGGACGGCTCGTAAGGATGGCCCGGAACGGAGCACGTGGAATGGCATCAAACACCTGGAAACCATGGAAACACCTTGAAACCATGTGTTTGATACCATTCCACTGATTCCGCTCCAGTCATTACCACGAGCCTGTCCTCCCTGATTAAGGTGACACCAACCTCCCGTGCGACGCACTTTACAAAAAATAACAACAGAGACAACCGAAGTCAAATGTGTTCTTTTGGTTCTTTTTGGAGGTGTTACTGGAGAAGGCCAAAGACCTGCTGTCTGATTGGTTGGATGCTCAATTTGGCAGTCAGGTGACCGAGAACTCCATCTTCTCTCTTCTTCCAAAGTTCTGGGAAGGGGAGTACCACAACGACATGGACGCCTTAAATGTAGGTGGAAGCACACACAACCCATATTTTATCATTCAGATAACATTTATATTTATAAAAAATTGTTAATTGTATTTGACTATGAACTTTTCTAGTGTCAATGCTCATTATCAGATGAGTCATCTTGAATGTAGGTGGAAGCACACAACTATTATGTCACTATATGTCACACTATTATGTCACATGACCTGAATTTTAACCTTTTTATTTTATTTAAGGTGTTTTTATCAAACTGTCCTCTTCTTTTTATGTCAGATGGTTCAGCACCATTCTCAGATAACGTCTTCTCATTTCTGGATAAGAGTTAAAACACAGGATCAAATCTAATGTCACACGATTATGCAACAACACAGGGCCCTATCACATAAACCATCCAGTATTTTAGCAGGAATATAACATGAATATTTCTAATTGTTAATCCTATTTTACTATTAAAATGACTACATTTCTAGTGCCAATCTGATGATGGTTGTTAAAATGACTGATTCCCCCACCTCTTCTGTGTTTACCCCCCCCCCCCCCCCCCCCCCCCAGGTCCTTCCCCCAGACGTACTCACCCGCGTCAGCGAGTACTGCCCAGAGATCGTGGACTTTGTGAAGAAGATCCTAGACAATGGCTTCGGGTAAGGGAGAGATGGTCTCTGTTATCATTCAGGTCCTCTAATTAGTTGTAAAACAACTCTCAGTTCATCCTTCTGTCTCTGTCGGGTTCTTTTGATTTTCCCGTGGGCAGGTACGAGTCCAACGGCTCAGTTTATTTTGACACAGCCAAGTTTGCCACCAGCCAGAAGCACTTGTACGGCAAGCTGGTACCTGAGGCGGTCGGCGACATGAAAGCTCTGCAGGAGGGAGAGGGTAATAATATCAATCATTTATAAAGAGCTTTTTTTTAAAAACACCAAGTGCCACAATGTATGTGAGTTATTGGTCGTCCTCTGTGTCCTGCAGGAGATCTGAGTGTCTCAGCAGACCAGCTCAGTGAGAAGAGGTCGCAGAATGACTTTGCCCTGTGGAAGGCCTCTAAGCCGGGGGAGCCGTCCTGGGACTCACCCTGGGGAAAGGGTCGGCCTGGCTGGCATATCGAATGTTCCGCTATGGCTGGTTCCATCTTGGGAGAGTCCATGGACATCCACGGGGGAGGGTTTGACCTCCGATTCCCCCATCACGATAATGAGTTGGCTCAGTCCGAGGTAAGGGTTTCGTCTCGAGTGATCTGTTTCTATGACATGGACAGTGGTCTGTTTGTGCACTCTAAGTGTGCACTTGTTCACTCCCCCTCTAGGATTTGAAAGCATTGGCCTATAGTAGCAGCAAAGTCCACAAGGGCGAGTGAATGAGTGTACACTTCAGGGGAGAAGGGTAGGGAATTGGAATGTAACCGTAGTATTCAAGTTGAACAACAAGCAGGATACCTGTCCACGCAGGCTTACTTTGAGAACGACCACTGGGTTCGCTACTTCCTGCACACTGGTCACCTGACCATCGCAGGCTGCAAGATGTCCAAATCTCTCAAGAACTTCATCACCATCAAGGACGCCCTGGCGAAGAACACAGGTGAAGAAACTTCTCAGTAGCCATTAAAACAATAGCATTATGTTATGTTAATGTGGGTGTCAGGAGTGTGTGTGTGTGTGTGTGTGTGTGTGTGTGTGTGTGTGTGTGTGTGTGTGTGTGTGCAAGCTAACAGCTGTTCTCTGTGTGTTCCCCTCAGCTCGGCAGCTCCGTCTAGCCTTCCTGATGCATTCCTGGAAGGACACCCTGGATTACTCCTCCAACACCATGGAATCGGCTGTCCACTACGAGAAATTCCTGAATGTAAGTGATAATATGGCCCAGAGGTGCTTCTCTGTAGTCTTAAACGGGTAGGTCAACATGTTGGTCCTTTTTGTCTCTTGTGTGTAGTTTAAAGGTAGTTTCTGGAGCCCAGGGCCTGCGTTATGGGCAGGTCTTAGGGGGCTTGGCCCACACTACCGGACCTCCTTGCCCGTCTAAATAAAATATTTCAATATTAATTATTTATTTGAGCATCTGAGCGAAACAGCGGCCCTCTGTCTCAGTATCTGTGGCCCATGTTATCATTTTTTGGGGCCAGACTGCATCAGATACCTGGGCTACATATAAGAAGGAGCTGCTTTGCCTGCTGGGATGTTTTCTCCGGTGAGATAGTTTCAGACATATAAGCTGCTTTGCCTGCTGGGATGTTTTCTCCGGTGAGATAGTTTCAGACATATAAGCTGCTTTGCCTGCTGGGATGTTTTCTCCGGTGAGATAGTTTCAGACATATAAGCTGCTTTGCCTGCTGGGATGTTTTCTCCGGTGAGATAGTTTCAGACATATAAGCTGCTTTGCCTGCTGGGATGTTTTCTCCGGTGAGATAGTTTCAGACATATAAGCTGCTTTGCCTGCTGGGATGTTTTCTCCGGTGAGATAGTTTGACACTTGTGAATTGAAGGAAAGTTGTGCACTGTTCGAATGCTGTAATTATTATTTTACCTTTTATTTTACCAGGCAAGTCAGTTAAGAACAAATTCATATTTTCAATGACGAACAGTGTGTTAACTGCCTGTTCAGGGGGCAGAACGACAGATTTGTACCTTGTCAGCTCAGGGGTTTGAACTTGCAACCTTCCAACTAGTCCAACGCTCTAACCACTAGGCTACCCTGCCGCCCCGAATAATTATTTGGGACAAATGTACAAAGGTAACCTACTTTTTTTTAAAGTGATTTGTTTAACAATCGGATGAAAACATCATGACTGGTCGTATTCATGCCACATTTACTATTATACTATAAAACCCAGAAAATAAAATTATGACATGCAATACTCTTTCTGGCCAGATAGCATCAGATACATGGGTTAAACATACTGAGACAGAGGGGCGCTGTCTCGCTGCTGGTTGGAGCGCGTCTCTGTCAATTGTGGAAGTTAAATGCCTGTCCAACTGATTCATTCTGGCGCCGGCTCTGATCGGGCCATCGCCAACTCCTCCAAATGCCTGTCCAACTGATTCATTCTGGCGCCGGCTCTGATGGGGCCATCACCAACTCCTCCAAATGCCTGTCCAACTGATTCATTCTGGCGCCGGCTCTGATGGGGCCATCACCAACTCCTCCAAATGCCTGTCCAACTGATTCATTCTGGCGCCGGCTCTGATGGGGCCATCGCCAACTCCTCCAAATGCCTGTCCAACTGATTCATTCTGGTGCCGGCTCTGATAGGGCCATCGCCAACTCCTCCAAATGCCTGTCCAACTGATTCATTCTGGCGCCGGCTCTGATGGGGCCATCGCCAACTCCTCCAAATGCCTGTCCAACTGATTCATTCTGGTGCCGGCTCTGATCGGGCCATCGCCAACTCCTCCAAATGCCTGTCCAACTGATTCATTCTGGCGCCGGCTCTGATAGGGCCATCGCCAACTCCTCCAAATGCCTGTCCAACTGATTCATTCTGGTGCCGGCTCTGATAGGGCCATCGCCAACTCCTCCAAATGCCTGTCCAACTGATTCATTCTGGCGCCGGCTCTGATAGGGCCATCGCCAACTCCTCCAAATGCCTGTCCAACTGATTCATTCTGGTGCCGGCTCTGATAGGGCCATCGCCAACTCCTCCAAATGCCTGTCCAACTGATTCATTCTGGCGCCGGCTCTGATGGGGCCATCACCAACTCCTCCAAATGCCTGTCCAACTGATTCATTCTGGTGCCGGCTCTGATCGGGCCATCGCCAACTCCTCCATTGTCCCTGTCTGTAGACTGGAAGTGTACAGGAGCAGCTAGCGTGTTAGTGTTTTAGAATAGGAGTGTTTATTTTCATGAAATTGTTTTCGTTTTTCTTCTACTCTCCGGCTCGGAGGACTCAAAGTGCACCTGTTAAGAGTCCGCTGACCACAAGGGGACTTTCTTTTTCAGTTAGTCTTCTTCCTCTTCTCAACAGGAGTTTTTCCTCAACGTCAAAGACATTCTCCGAGCTCCCTGTGACATCACTGGACAGTTTGAGAAGTGGGAGGCAGCAGAGATGGAGCTCAACGAGAGGTGAGAGGTCACAAGCCTGGTGTTAATAATCGATACGACTTCGTTTTGAAGGTTTGGTAATAATGCCTTCGTTATGGGGTTGTTAAAGTCCCTTGGAGCTTGTGGCCTGGAAGGACCTTTTAAAAAAAAAAAATAAAACCTGTCTTATGAGGCATGGCACACAAAAATCAAAACATCTGAAGGCTTCAATAAGGTTTCAGTGTTTCAAGCTTCATAACAGGATTTTGGTCAAGAGTTCTGACATGACCTTAGTAGTCATTAGTCATTCCATGTAATGTCGTGTTTTATGACAAACCTGTGTTGCAGGTGTGAGGGAGTACTCAAACAATGTACCACTTAATCATCTGTTCTGAATGACTGCCCCCTGGTGGCAGCTCCATGTGTAGACTAGAGAGGAAACGCCCACTAGCATA
Organism: Oncorhynchus mykiss; assembly: GCF_013265735.2. Lineage (NCBI taxonomy): Eukaryota > Metazoa > Chordata > Actinopteri > Salmoniformes > Salmonidae > Oncorhynchus > Oncorhynchus mykiss. Next base: position 50,767,644 of record NC_048590.1, read on the forward strand.
GGGCTGGTCTGTCCACTCCATTGTCCCTGTCTGTAGTTTCTATGAGAGTAAACCCTGCCCACTCCATTGTCCCTGTCTGTAGTTTCTATGAGAGTAAACCCCGCCCACTCCTCCACTGTCCCTGTCTGTAGTTTCTATGAGAGTAAACCCCGCCCACTCCTCCATTGTCCCTGTCTGTAGTTTCTATGAGAGTAAACCCCGCCCACTCCATTGTCCCTGTCTGTAGTTTCTATGAGAGTAAACCCCGCCCACTCCTCCACTGTCCCTGTCTGTAGTTTCTATGAGAGTAAACCCCGCCCACTCCATTGTCCCTGTCTGTAGTTTCTATGAGAGGAAGGCAGCAGTCCACGCGGCGCTGTGTGACAACGTGGACACGCGCAGCACCATGGAGGAGATGAGGGCGCTGGTAACTCAGAGCAACACCTACATAGCCAGTAGGAAGAGCTCCAAGCTACAGCCCAACCGCATGCTGATGAAGAGCATCGCTCTCTACCTGACTGACATGCTCAAGGTGAGGGAGAGCTTGTGCAGCATACCAGGGGGTGTATTCGTTCATTGCACACTGTTGCAAAATGTTGTTGCCACCAAAATGAGTTTCTATTGGACAAATTCAGTTCCTCCCTGTTTTGTTACATTCGGTTCCATTTGGTTCCTAGTGAATACACCCCAGTATTACACTCACAAGACCAGAGCTGAAGTCGGCTGTTCCAGATAAACCCATTTTGAAGGGCACGACTAAACAACGGTGCCATCACATAAATCTCGTGAACACATTCAGTATTAAAAATGAGAAGCGGCGATGTAGAAAGTGAAAACCGGGTCACGTGATATTTACACCACTATAGCCAAGATAGAAACCTATTCAGTCCTTTTACTTATCAGGAGACCACATCCCTTTGTTCTGATGAAGTTCTCTCACCCTGTCTGTGCTGTAGACCTTTGGGGCCATTGAAGGGAGCGAGCCTATTGGATTCCCAGTGGGAGGAGATGGTCACCATGTGGATGTAAGTATTGCCCTGGAGATACCAGGCTGCTTCTCTGCAGTCGAGGTGCGTTCAACATGATATACTGTTGGGATTGGCCACCACCATCTCTCCTCAGTTGGTAGTGGTCCTCTGTTGCTCAGTTGGTAGTGGTCCTCTGTTGCTCAGTTGGTAGTGGTCCTCTGTTGCTCAGTTGGTAGTGTATGGTGTTTGCGACACCAGGATAGAGGGTTTGATTCCCGGGATCACCCGTATGCATGTATGTATGACTAAGTCACTTTGGATTTTAAAATGAATCATATTGTTATCATTATATCCGTGTTCTCGTAGACGTTGTGATTCTGTGGACGTTTCTAGTCAAGCTAACTGAGGCTGTTTGCAGATGGAGACCACAGTGATGCCCTATCTGAAGGTGCTGTCAGACTTCAGAGAATCTGTTCGCAAAATTGCCAGAGAACAGAATGGTAAATACTTCCTCCCTCCCAAGTTACTCAACAAAAATACTAATAATTGAACACAGTTGGCTGCTGCTAGAAATGTGAGGCTTGTAGACGTGGTGACTCTGTGTTCTCACTGTCTGTGTTCTCTCTGTCTGTGTTCTCTCTGTCTCTGTCTGTGTTCTCTCTGTCTCTGTCTGTGTTCTCTCTGTCTCTGTCTGTGTTCTCTCTCTCTGTCTGTGTTCTCTCTGTCTCTGTCTGTGTTCTGACTGTCTGTGTTCTGACTGTCTGTGTTCTGACTGTCTGTGTTCTGACTGTCTGTGTTCTCTCTGTCTGTGTTCTCACTGTCTGTGTTCTCAGTGACAGAGGTTCTACAGCTCTGTGACGTGGTCCGTAATGACACCTTACCTGAGCTGGGGGTGCGTCTAGAAGACCATGAAGGTAAATGCACTGACCACAATATGTACACACACACACACACACACACTCCATAGATCAGCGAAAACTAGTAGCAGCCACAGTGATGACTGGCTGTGTTGTCTTGTCATTGTCAGGCCTTCCCACTGTGGTGAAGCTGGTGGATAAAGAGACCCTGCTGAGGGAGAGGAATGAGAAAAAGAAGATGGAGGACGAGAAGAAGAACAAGAAAGAGGAGGCTGCCAAGAAGAAGCAGGAGCAAGAGGTTAGTAGGACCATAGAGATGGATAGAGGAGGACTCCTCTCTGGTGGAAGTACCTCAATGGGAGAGTCCTTTATCTATGGCAGGACCACTGTCTTCTGAGTCCTCCACTAACTGATCTGAGAGCAGTAATAATGTTACCAGCCTCCTGTCCTAGATGCAGGTATATTGATGTGTCCCCTCTGCTAACTGATCTGAGAGCAGTAATACTGATGCTGCCAGCCTCGTGTCTAGATGTAGGTATATTGATGTGAATCCTCTGCTAACTGATCTGAGAACAGTAACGCTGATGTTACCAGCCTCATGTCTAGATGCAGGTATATTGATGTGTCCCCTCTGCTAACTGATCTGAGAACAGTAATACTGATGTTACCAGCCTCATGTCTAGATGCAGGTATATTGATGTGTCCCCTCTGCTAACTGATCTGAGAGCAGTAATAATGTTACCAGCCTCATGTCTAGATGCAGGTATATTGTTGTGTCTCCTCTGCTAACTGATCTGAGAGCAGTAATAATGTTACCAGCCTCCTGTCCTAGATGCAGGTATATTGATGTGTCCCCTCTGCTAACTGATCTGAGAACAGTAATACTGATGTTACCAGCCTCATGTCTAGATGCAGGTATATTGATGTGTCCCCTCTGCTAACTGATCTGAGAGCAGTAATACTGATGTTACCAGCCTCATGTCTAGATGCAGGTATATTGATGTGTCTCTGTTCATGGTTGGTTTCATCACAGTTGGCCAAACTTGCGAAGATGAAAATCTCCCCGTGCGATATGTTCCGCTCTGAAACCGACAAGTATTCCAGCTTTGATGAGACGGTAAATATCCAACAACTGTAAACCTCCTTGATATCTGGAGTGGCTACAGGGCTTTATTGAACATGGAGTGTTTTAACAGACCCGTACTGCTCCTCCAACAGGGTTTCCCCACGCATGACGTGGAGGGGAAGGATCTCAGTAAAGGACAGACCAAGAAGCTGCGGAAACTCCACGAGGCCCAGGAGAAACTGCACCAAGAGTATCTCCAGACCAATCAAAATGGCTGCTGAGAGTCCTGGGCCACGTTCAGTTGTCAAACGTTCTGGAATGTCGCAGATGGTTACGCCACTATTGTAGTCGACATGATTCCTGAATCTACATGTCAGAGAGAAGCATGTTTGTTCTACGTGGCATATTTCTATCTGAACGTTCCCGAAACGTTGCGTCCTGCTGAACACGCCCCCTGGAGGACGCTGCTCCGCCCCATCCCGCGCTCCGCCCATAGCGATAGTTCTGTCCTCATTTGTCGTTATTCAGTTCCTCCAATCATTTTTTTTTTTTTTTTGCTAAATCAACAAATTCCCTGCATATTATGTGAGGGCTTGCAAATTTGACCAATCACCGCACCATCTCCGAATAAAGCAGTCAAATCGTCGCAATATTATCGCATAAAATGTACCCATCACCGCAGTACAAAAAGAGAGCTTGCAATTTCAACCAATCACCTCACATTTACCGCGTAATATAGTTCATTCAAGCCACACGACAAAACTTTTCCCTCATCAGTGTATTTTCCAGACCAATTGGATAAAATCATCGTATATCGCCATGCAGAATTGCAGCGGCAAAATAAACCTTATTTTTTTTCTCTCAGAAAATTCCACAAAAAAAATCACTGTGAATTCCTGGAGGGCCTGACTATTGGTGAGGCTGAGGCCAGAGAGACCCTGGGTGTGTTTCAATAGTCTAAAGGATGATCTCCTCGTCTCCTCTTCTCCTGGGTCGACAGGTCAGGACGGCGAAGGGTTCTTTTCTTTCTCCTCTCCACCTCTTTTAGAGCAGGTGAAAGGTGAGGAGATGAAACCACATTCGACTATTGAGGTGCCTCCACTCTCCCAGTGTTTTTAAGACCTTGAGACACAACCTGGGCTCCTTTGCACTGCACTCCATGGGGTCACTTTTAAAGGGTAATTGATCTGTAATTGATCTATTTTTTTTGTTTTGTTTTTGTGATTGACTGCAACTACAGTTCGGATTCGGTTACTTTCCTACAGCTAAGATTGGTATTGATAACCTCAGTTTCACTCGTTATAGCTTTAACTAAATTGCGTGCCAAAATGAACTCTGCGTAAAACCACGCCTCGGGGGGGTAGTCGATAGCGACGCTAAAGTGTGTCTGTGGTTGCTTTGGCAACGTAATAATAACCTCCTATTTGTAGTTGTAGACACTCCCTGGCCCGACGACAACCTTGCAAGCTGAAGAAAATGATGACATTCAGGTGAACTCTCCCTGTAGACAACAGTCTGTTGAAAGGGAAAAGGAGTCCTCTCAAACCCTTTGTTGGCCCAGGCTTCCATGTGCTGTAGATGGACTCGTCACACAGTGATCGTTTTAGCTCTCCACTACAAACTGCTATTCAGGGCTGTTATTGGTTGGCAGCGTGTCCTACAACCGTCCAGTGAGGTTTCATTTCCCTCTCTCTCCACCATGACTACATATCATTCCTTTTTTAAATTCTGATATTATGACTGAGAGGACAGTGAAGTTGATACACAGTGAAGTTGAATTAATGCACGATTGCAATGCAGAGATGATCAGAAACATTTGTTCCAGAGGCTTCCTTGGGGGTTTTGGTCTTTCACATGACAAAATAACATGCTTTGGTGCAGGTGTTAGTTAGGCATGTTGCAACGGTAGCAGAGGGATGAGAAATCTTTTATAGGAATATGGAATTTGTGAGACCTTGAAATAAACATTTAAAATAAAGATTTTTAACCAAACATTATTTTGTTTCTTCAGTTTTTGAAATGGTTGAGCAAATACTACATTGAGATTCTGTATAGCTAACACAACTACAGCAGTGACCATCTACTAGTTACTAATAGATTGGGTTTATTGCCCCCCCCCCACACACACACACCACCTTCTGGTCACATCTGCAGAATCAACAAAGGATTTTATATGTAAGTGGCATCTCCAGTAAACAACTGGTCTTCTGAACGTTCCTGATCCCAGAGATCATCCCAGATCGCACAAAGAGCTTATTTCTCAAACGTTGTGCACAGATGTGTTTTACGTCCCTGTTATTGAGCATTTCTCCTTTGCCAAGATAATCCATCCACCTGACAGGGGTGACATATCAAGATAATCCATCCACCTGACAGGTGTGACATATCAAGATAATCCATCCACCTGACAGGTGTGACATATCAAGATAATCCATCCACCTGACAGGGGTGACATATCAAGATAATCCATCCACCTGACAGGTGTGACATATCAAGATAATCCATCCACCTGACAGGGGTGACATATCAAGATAATCCATCCACCTGACAGGGGTGACATATCAAGATAATCCATCCACCTGACAGGGGTGACATATCAAGATAATCCATCCACCTGACAGGGGTGACATATCAAGATAATCCATCCACCTGACAGGTGTGACATATCATGAAGCTGATTAAACAGCATGATCATTACAAAGGACAATAAAAGGACAGTCAAATGTGCAGGTTTTTTCATAAAAAAATACTACAGATATCTCAAGTTTTGAAGAAGTGTGCAAATGGCATGTGACTGCAGGAATGTCCACCAGAGCTGTTGCCAGAGAATTTAATGTTTATTTCTCTACCATGAGCCGCCTCAATATCGTTTTAGAGAATTTGATAGTACATCCAACCACACTCATAACCGCAGACCACGTGTATGGCGGCGGAGCGGTTTGCTGACGTGAACAGAGTGCCCCGTGGCGTTATGGTATGGGCAGGCATAAGTTACGGACAATGAACACAATTGCATTTTATCGATGGCAATTTGAATGCACAAAGATCCCTGTAGCGAGATCCTGAGGCACATTGTCGTGCCATTCATTCAGCGTCATCACCTCATGATTCATGCAGCGTCATCACCTCATGATTCATGCACAGCCTCATGTTGCAAGGATCTGTACACAATTCCTGGAAGCTGAAATTGTCCCAGTTCTTCCATGGCCTGCATACTCACCAGACATGTCACCCATTGAGCATGTTTGGGATGCTCTGGATCGACGTGTACGAAAGCGTGTTCCAGTTCCCAGCCAATATCCAGCAACTTCACATGGCCATTGAAGAGGAGTGGGACAAAATTCCAGAGGCCACAATCAACATGAGGCAAATAGTGGTCACACCAGATACTGACTGGTGTTCTGATCCACGTCCCTACCTTTTTTTTTTTTTAAGGCATCTTTGAACAAGAGGTGCATATCTGTATTCCCAGTCATGTGAAATCCATTGATTAGGGCCTAATGAATATATTTCAATCAACTGGTTTCCTCATATGAACTGTAACTCAGTCAAATCTAGGAAATTGTTGTATGTTGCATTTTATATTTTTGTCCATTATAGAAATATAATTACATTCTCTGATAATATAAAATTATATTTAGGTCACTTTTTTAAAATGCCCTATGTATTTAAGTCTGTGGAATGTCATTCTCTGCGCTCGTCTTTGCTGTTGACCATATTTCTAAGCATAAACACAAACACGACCATGTTCACGGCAAACTGGATGAACCCAAAAGAGGCCACTCCGTAGTTGTGATACAAGAAGCCTCCAATAGTGGGGCCGATGGTGCGGAGCAGAGACTGCACAGAGGCACACAGGCCCAGCATCGTGCCTGCAGAAGAGTGAATGGAACCAATCAGAAAAATGTCCAGAGCAAAACAGACAGAAGTTGCACTTCAATGCTCAACTGTTTCTTTCAGAATGTTACGGCACCAAGTGGGATTTTTATTTAACGTTGTTGTTGTTAGGTTAGCCAATGATTTACTGTTTAACTGATGCCCCCCTTTCACATTTCTCAACATATGTGTTTGAAACGCTTAATTGTCTCACCGGTATCGGAGGAAGGCACAGTCTTTGTCAGCATGCTGTCAGTGATGACGTTGAACACGCTGAGAGAGAACATCATGGGGAGGACGATGAAGCAGAACTGGAACACGTTGGCCATGAAGACCTGCCAAGGAGAGAACCAAACGTTAGCCATGAAGACCTGCCAAGGAGAGAACAAAACATTAGCCATGAAGACCTGCCAAGGAGGGAACCAAACGTTAGCCATGAAGACCTGCCAAGGAGAGAACGACACGTTAGCCATGAAGACCTGCCAAGGAGTGAACGACACGTTAACCATGAAGACCTGCCAAGGAGAGAACCAAACGTTAGCCATGAAGACCTGCCAAGGAGAGAACCAAACGTCAGCCATGAAGACCTGCCAAGGAGAGAACGAAACGTTAGCCATGAAGACCTGCCAAGGAGGGAACGAAACGTTAGCCATGAAGACCTGCCAAGGAGAGAACCAAACGTTAGCCATGAAGACCTGCCAAGGAGAGAACCAAACGTTAGCCATGAAGACCTGCCAAGGAGAGAACCAAACGTCAGCCATGAAGACCTGCCAAGGAGAGAACGAAACGTTAGCCATGAAGACCTGCCAAGGAGAGAACCAAACGTCAGCCATGAAGACCTGCCAAGGAGAGAACCAAACGTTAGCCATGAAGACCTGCCAAGGAGAGAACCAAACGTTAGCCATGAAGACCTGCCAAGGAGAGAACCAAACGTTAGCCATGAAGACCTGCCAAGGAGAGAACCAAACGTTAGCCATGAAGACCTGCCAAGGAGAGAACCAAACGTTAGCCATGAAGACCTGCCAAGGAGAGAACCAAACGTTAGCCATGAAGACCTGCCAAGGAGAGAACCAAACGTTAACCTTTTAAGATCAAAGGTTTTTACAAAAGAGTCATATTCATTAGGAACCAAACGGAAATAAAACGACTGAAATGGGGAGAGACTGTGAAACTCCCCCCCCCCCCCCCCCCCCCCACCCCCCACCCCCCTTTTGTTGTTGTTGCTACGGTGAATACATACAACCCTGCATTTATCACAAGATGAAATGAATCCTCTGTACCTGAGCCAGGCCCACCAGACTTGACATGCCGATGGAGAGGAGAAGCAGTGAGTTCTCAGAGTACTTTGAGGTCAGCCGGCCAATCACTCCTCCTTGGATTACCTGGAAAAATTGGACCAAAAAAGTTTATTTCTCACCAGAGTTGCTCTATTAAATCCTGTTCCCACAAGGGAGGGGATTTGATATCCTGGAGATTTCAGGAGAATTTAGCCATCTAAACTTTTTATTACTGTAAATACATCGTGTTGTCCTAACCAGGTACGTAGTGGTCGAATAACGTGGTGAACACTGATCTCCAGTCGAGCTGACGCACAAACAACGTCATCGCTAATTTAGCAGCACAGGTGCAAAACACCACAAAATAAAAAGAGGCTAGGGCCACAATGAGAGTGTAAAATAAACTAACACTTTTCCTACTAACACTGACTTAGCTGATTAACTACTTCACTGAGGAAAAATGTACCTACTATGACTGAGCTAGCTATATTAAGATGACGGCACTAACTGTAAGTCAATCTAGATAACAGTGTCTGCTAAATGACTAAATATAATGTGTCTCTGGATAACAGTGTCTGCTAAATGACTAAATATAATGGAAGTGTCTCTGGATAACAGTCTCTGCTAAATGCCTAAATATAATGGAAGTGTCTCTGGATAAGAGTGTCTGCTAAATGACTAAATATAATGTGTCTCTGGATAAGAGTGTCTGCTAAATGACTAAATAGAATGTGTCTCTGGATAAGAGTGTCTGCTAAATGACTAAATGTATAGGTCGTGCGCATCCTTGCTCCATACCATTGACACGATCCCAAAGTAGGCCATAAGGTAGCCATTCTGCTCTGGCGCCAGCTGGAAGAAGTTCATGGCGATAACAGAGAACATGACCTGAAAGATACCTGAGACAGAATCCCTTGAGGTTGTTAAAAAGGACTCCATGCAAACAGACAGACACACTAAAAAGACAATAATGTGTAAATAAAAATATATATACAGTGCCTTGCGAAAGTATTCGGCCCCCTTGAACTTTGCGACCTTTTGCCACATTTCAGGCTTCAAACATAAAGATATAAAACTGTATTTTTTTGTGAAGAATCAACAACAAGTGGGACACAATCATGAAGTGGAATGACATTTATTGGATATTTCAAACTTTTTTAACAAATCAAAAACTGAAAAATTGGGCGTGCAAAATTATTCAGCCCCTTTACTTTCAGTGCAGCAAACTCTCTCCAGAAGTTCAGTGAGGATCTCTGAATGATCCAATGTTGACCTAAATGACTAATGATGATAAATACAATCCACCTGTGTGTAATCAAGTCTCCGTATAAATGCACCTGCACTGTGATAGTCTCAGAGGTCCGTTAAAAGCGCAGAGAGCATCATGAAGAACAAGGAACACACCAGGCAGGTCCGAGATACTGTTGTGAAGAAGTTTAAAGCCGGATTTGGATACAAAAATATTTCCCAAGCTTTAAACATCCCAAGGAGCACTGTGCAAGCGATAATATTGAAATGGAAGGAGTATCAGACCACTGCAAATCTACCAAGACCTGGCCGTCCCTCTAAACTTTCAGCTCATACAAGGAGAAGACTGATCAGAGATGCAGCCAAGAGGCCCATGATCACTCTGGATGAACTGCAGAGATCTACAGCTGAGGTGGGAGACTCTGTCCATAGGACAACAATTAGTTGTATATTGCACAAATCTGGCCTTTATGGAAGAGTGGCAAGAAGAAAGCCATTTCTTAAAGATATCCATAAAAAGTGTCGTTTAAAGTTTGCCACAAGCCACCTGGGAGACACACCAAACATGTGGAAGAAGGTGCTCTGGTCAGATGAAACCAAAATTGAACTTTTTGGCAACAATGCAAAATGTTATGTTTGACGTAAAAGCAACACAGCTGAACACACCATCCCCACTGTCAAACATGGTGGTGGCAGCATCATGGTTTGGGCCTGCTTTTCTTCAGCAGGGACAGGGGAGATGGTTAAAATTGATGGGAAGATGGATGGAGCCAAATACAGGACCATTCTGGAAGAAAACCTGATGGAGTCTGCAAAAGACCTGAGACATAGACGGAGATTTGTCTTCCAACAAGACAATGATCCAAAACATAAAGCAAAATCTACAATGGAATGGTTCAAAAATAAACATATCCAGGTGTTAGAATGGCCAAGTCAAAGTCCAGACCTGAATCCAATCGAGAATCTGTGGAAAGAACTGAAAACTGCTGTTCACAAATGCTCTCCATCCAATCTCACTGAGCTCGAGCTGTTTTGCAAGGAGGAATGGGAAAAAATGTCAGTCTCTCGATGTGCAAAACTGATAGAGACATACCCCAAGCGACTTACAGCTGTAATCGCAGCAAAAGGTGGCGCTACAAAGTATTAACTTAAGGGGGCTGAATAATTTTGCACGCCCAATTTTTCAGTTTTTGATTTGTTAAAAAAGTTTGAAATATCCAATAAATGTCGTTCCACTTCATGATTGTGTCCCACTTGTTGTCGATTCTTCACAAAAAAATACAGTTTTATATCTTCATGTTTGAAGCCTGAAATGTGGCAAAAGGTCGCAAAGTTCAAGGGGGCCGAATACTTTCGCAAGGCACTGTATATATAAAGGTCATTAAACACTGAACATTGGTTGAGATGGGGTGTTGTAGTTTTTATTAAGCTTTTTTATTTTATTAAGTTTTTATTAAACGCTGAACATTGGTTTGCGTTAAGTGTGCATAAATGCTATTCTCCAAATAAAATCTGTAGGTGAACTGTGTTTCCTGCTTTTACCCTTTCACTACATCACTGGTTCCAGCTCTACAGCAACACATTCCTGCTAAGTGACTAGTTCTCCCTCTGATGAGTCTAAACTAAGACATCCTCACAGGTGGAGAAAAAACAACTCTTCTAGGTAACAGTGAAGGACACCCACCTGATGGCAGACCCGAGATGATCTTGACCATGAAGGTTTTGGCCACACCAGGGTACTTCATCAGTCTGGTGATCTCACCCAGGTCAAAGACTGACTTGGCATTGCTCTTCCCTGCAGGACCAGGAAAATATTTCACAAGCAACTCACATATGAAGTCACGTGTCAAATACCACACATTATGGATGTCCCCACGTCACACAGGCCATAATGAGTGTCAGATAAAGCAGAAATTAGATTTTTTTGCACCCCACCCACCCACACACACACACACACACACAAACCCTTTAGAGTGAATAGTGTGTTGTGAGGTAGGTGTAGAGTCTTACTGTCTGTGTTGTCCTGTGGAGCTTGTATCTTAGTGTGTTTCGGGATAAACATCCAAACCAACAGGAAGCTGATGAAGCTCCCTCCAGCAGCTACACAAGCAGCAAATGTCTCCCTGGAAAAGCCAGAGCAGGGATGTCACATGGCTAAATTACAGCTCTCCGATTGGACTAGAATCGGATTCCAGCTCTTGGATTGGACTAGAATCGGTGAGCATTGAGGTGCTTCACTCACCCATAGCGTGTGCTGAGTGTACCACCCAAGGTGGAGCCGGCAACCATGCCAATGCCAAAACATAGGCCCAGCTTGCCAAGGGCCTCTGCCCGCTTGTCAGGTTCTGTCAGGTCAGTCACTACCATCTGGGCTCCTGGTGAGAGGCAGAGAGAGGAGCACAACAAGTCAGACTTATACACACTTTAGTAACGCTGGAACATATGGGGTATAGACAGACATATATGGATCTGTTAGAGGGCTGTCTAGTACAGTAGATCCTAGTACAGTAGATCCTATAGGATCTGTTAGAGGGCTGTCTAGTACAGTAGATCCTAGTACAGTAGGTCCTATAGGATCTGTTAGAGGGCTGTCTAGTACAGTAGATCCTATAGGATCTGTTAGAGGGCTGTCTAGTACAGTATATCCTAGTACAGTAGGTCATATAGGATCTGTTAGAGGGCTGTCTAGTACAGTAGGTCCTATAGGATCTGTTAGAGGGCTGTCTAGTACAGTAAATCCTAGTACAGTAGGTCCTATTGGATCTGTTAGAGGGCTGTCTAGTACAGTAGATCCTATAGGATCTGTTAGAGGGCTGCCTCAGAGTAGATCCTAGTACAGTAGGTCCTATAGGATCTGTTAGAGGGATGTCTAGTACAGTAGGTCCTAGGCACGGTACATACGCTGGGGAGTTATCTGGGAGTTTGAGTATGAAGGGAACAACAGTTAGTATATATGTCTCTAACTGTGATTGTGTAATTGCTGCTGATCATGTCATGCAGGGCTCCCTTCAAAAAGAGACATTGGTCTCAATGGGACTCCCTGTTAAAATAAAGGTTAAATAAACAACAGGCAGTGTAGCACTTACCAGGCAAGCCATGCATCAAGACAGCGGGGAGTTTGTGGATGAAGAGCATGAGAGGACTGTCCGCTATCGCTAGTAACCCATAGTAGACTACAGAGGCAGTGCAGGATAGACACATTGCTGCTCGGGCACCAAAAAGGTCTGCAAACCTACCGACAACAGAAAAAATAAACACTGATCTATATTGACACCTGCCAACATAAGGCCACCAACACATAACAGCTGTGATCTTGTGTCTGGATTCAGGTCTGATAAGCCCTCTCTCTGTGTGGTTCGTTGCCCCCAAGTCATTGACCCATAACTCAATTAGATTTAAGTGACAGCACTTTAAAGCTCAATTTGCCAGCAGCAAATGTTGTGCGTCTTTGACCAGGGTTGGAGATTAAAGATACAGACTGTGGTTATGTAACAGATGATGTATTTCATTCAACAGAGTTGTGCTCACCTGCCAAATATCGGGCCTCCCAACAATTGGACGACACCAACCATGGTTTGCAAATAGCCAATCCATAGGGTGTCAAATCCCAGCTTCTTCGCCAAATACTGAATGGTGAGAGGTCAAACTTAAATACATATACATTTTTTTATTATAATAATAATTCATCAGTGGTGACCCGTCATTCAGGACTGTTTTGAGCCTCACATTTTTTGCAAAATATAATAATTATTATTATTTTTATTTTTTGGGCCTTGCCTGTTCTGCTTGTTATTTTGACATTAATACGTGTAACATATCAGTTTGCAAACAATGTAAAAAAAAAAATATATATTATTGAGTTAATAAAGCCGCATACAAACATGGTCTCTTTTTTTGTTTTCTTGAGTAAGGCAGCTCCAAAATGCAGATGTTTCAGCCTAGCTCAGTGCTTTCTGTGGTGGTGGGGCAGCTAGCTCAGTGCTTTCTGTGGTGGTGGGGCAGCTAGCTCAGTGCTTTCTGTGGTGGTGGGGCAGCTAGCTCAGTGCTTTCTGTGGTGGTGGGGCAGCCAGCTCAGTGCTTTCTGTGGTGGTGGGGCAGCTAGCTCAGTGCTTTCTGTGGTGGTGGGGCAGCCAGCTCAGGGCTTTCTGTGGTGGTGGGGCAGCCAGCTCAGTGCTTTCTGTGGTGGTGGGGCAGCTAGCTCAGTGCTTTCTGTGGTAGTGGGGCAAGCCAGCTCAGTGCATTCTGTGGTAGTGGGGCAAGCCAGCTCAGTGCTTTTTGTGGTGGTGGGGCGAGCCAGCGGAAAATACGGAGCGTTGAGCTGTGATTGCCGCAAATTCAACAATGACTTGTTTGGAAGCAATCAGTGGCTAACTGCAAGCATTGCAAAGCAATCATTAGCCTGCTATTCAGTGGAGTGGCTGTGTGGTCTCAAGTCTAAGATTAAAGGTCTCTTTTCCTAGTTTAAAATGATAAACATTCAACATTGGCCATGCTGTCAATGAAGCATGATTTGTGCTGCGCTCCAAACAACTGTTAACTCGGAACTGCAAAATCTGACTTCAGTGAGTTCAAGACAACTGGGAACTGAGGATAAAAAAAGGGTATGACTGAACAGGCAGTTAACCCACTGTTCCTAGGCCATCATTGAAAACAAGAATTTGTTCTTAACTGACTTGCCTAGTTAAATAAAGATAAAATAAATATTAGATATACTGCTTACAATGCGCATAGTCACAATCCTCTATCAAAAACGATGGTGCCCTCAAGAAGGCCCAGGTAAGGCCATTTTTCTATATACAGTATTTTTAGATGTAGACCTATGTCAAATATGTCAACAATCCCAAGGCCATTTATAACTGTTCAAACCTACTAGCAAAATGGCAAATATCTACAATACTTTTGAATAACAGCAAATGAATGCATAGCACACGTAGCCAACTTTTGTAGCCATACTGATATCGAAAGTATTGAAATAAACTGCATTGTTTTCTTTCTCATCTCTATCAATATAGGCTAATCATATAACAACAAAAACAACCACTTTTGTAACGTGGGTAATTGAATAGAATAGACTTTAAAACACAAATACTTACAGGAGTGATGGAAAACTGTAAAAACATCCATGTGATATCCAGGACAGCTATGAGGTAAGTCACGTAAATTACTCTCTGCATCTTTGAGCCTGTATGTACATCGGTAACCGAGGTGGGTGACTCTGATTTATTAACTCGTGACATTCTTACTGTAACGTTAAGCCTAAACCCAATTCGGTTCTCCCTCTTTCATATAGTAGCCTCCTGGAAAACCTGGAACAAGGATAAATAAATGATGAAATAACAATCAACGGCACATGACAATATAGTGCCGACACTGTGGCTGTCAAGTATTGAGATTAAATACACTTACCTTAGTTTATCTGAAGACGGAGTTCTTATAAATGCATAATGCATCCGTCAAAAGTGTTCGTGCCGTTACTATCGATGCAGATGTTGATTTCACACTATGAGCGCCCCACCGGAAAAGAAAGGTGACGCTCAAACATAATCCTTCATTCAATAAAGCAATTCGTAAGGATTCATTTTAGGAATGATTTCTCACGCATAATATTTCCCTATGTTCTTGTACTTTGATCTTTAGAGGATGTAGTATGTTTGCCGGCAGCACAAAAACGGAACTTCCTGTTTTCAGGCTTCAAAATAAAAGCTCTCATGAACTCATGCTGTTGTGCCCTTGAGCAAGGCACTTAACCTCTTAAATGCTCCAGGGGCGCTGACTCCGTGCTATTCCTCCAAACTCCGTGTGTGTGTGTGTGTGTAACGGATGTGAAACGGCTAGCTAGTTAGCGGTGGTGCGCGCTAAATAGCTTTTCAATCGGTGACGTCACTTGCTCTGAGACCTTGAAGTAGTAGTTCCTCTTACTCTGCAAGGGGCCGTGGCTTTTGTAGAGCGATGGGTAACGATGCTTTGTGGGTGACTGTTGTTGATGTGTGCAGAGGGTCCCCGGTTCGCGCCCGGGTATGGTTTACAGTGTGAGAGGGGGGTCAGGATATAGGATAATAGACCTTCCTATTCATGATGAACTCATTGTAGTTGCCATATTGTTCAAATATATTAAATTCTTAATAAAAAAATCTAATAACAATTTTTTTCAGTTGGGGACCTCGCTCTTTATTTTTTATTAATTTGTTAATTTTCCTCTAGGGTCAGACTTTTATTCTGACTTCTCAACCACAAGTTCATTGGCGAAACACAGCTAACTCCACATGAGAGTCCTCCCACTTTACACAACCACAAGTGGCGTGACTACCAGATTTCAGTTTCCTATTAGGTCGTAGGCCTACATACGTAGGCTTACATGTGACAAGTGTTGAGTTGGTTAAAGTTCATCATTGTTGAGAATGACTATGTTCATATTCAATGACGACTCGTCATTCAGGACAGGTGGGGCAGAGCCTTACCTGTTTTGGGCCCCACATTTTTAGCAAAAAATATATATTGTTATTGTTATGTTATTTTGGCATTAATACGTGGCACATATCAGTTTGCAAACAATGTAAAAAAAAAATATATATATAATTGAGTTAATAAAGCCGCATACAAACATAGTCTCTTTTTAGTTTTCTTGAGTAAGGGAGCGCCAAAATGCAGGTGTTTCTGCCTAGCTCAGTGCTTTCTGTGGTGGTGGGGCAAGCCAGCAGAAAATAGCTGGTGTTGCACCGTGATTGGCTCAGTGCTCTGTCACCCATGGGGACAATACGTCACCACCAAGTCTAAGGGTATAGCTCAGAAATTCAAGCCCCTTGGGTGCTGCCATAGAGTTACATTAGAAGTGCCCATTCAAGAAGCCTCAAGGTCATTGGCCACAGATAAAATGTCAAATTACATTATATCTACAGTAGCTTTGATTCGATTGATGTCAACATCATAATGTCAAAATCTTGGCTTGATGATGACATCATGAATCAAGTTGACAATTTACTGGCAAATCCTTTTTAATCCTTGTCATATGAAGAGAAATAATGAAGAGAAATTATAGATAAAACATATCGGTGCTCATTGGCCATTGGACATAAACATTACACGACAAGTTGGATATCGCAAATTCAACAATGAGTTTTTTGGAAGGAATCAGTGGCTAACTGCAAGCATTGCAAAGCAATCATTAGCCTACTATTCAGTGGAGTGGCTGTGTGGTCCCAAGTCTAATATTAAGAGTCTATTTTCCTAGTTTAAAATTATTAACATTCAACATTGGCCATGCTGTCAATTAAGTATTACTTGTGCCACGCTCAAAACAACTGTTAACTCGGAACTGTAAAATCTGACTTCAGTGAGTTCAAGACAACGGGGACCTCGGGGAAACGAGCTACGGGAAAATACGTTTTGAACTTTCATCCAACTCGGAGTTGTAAATCGTGAACTCGGGCCTCTTTCTAGAGCTACGACCAGAAGATCACTGATCCTTTCTTGAGTTTCCAGTTGTTTTGAAAGCACCATAAATCCAGAGAATGCCAGACTTTGCTGACAAAGTTTGAAGACAAAATGTGCCCTCAGAGGACAGCCGTGCCACCTTTCTGTTCAAGTGCCAGGGAGATACTGTTGAAGTCGGAGGTTTACATACACTCAGGTTGGAGTCATTAAAACTTGTTTTTCAACCACCCCACAAATTTGTTATTCACAAACTACTGTTTTGGCAAGTCGGTTAGGACATCTACTGTGTGCATGACACAAGTCATTTTTCCAATAATTGTTTACAGATTATTTCACTTCTAATTCATTGTATCACAATTCCAGGGGGTCAGACGTTTATATACACTAAGTTGACTGCCTTTAAACAGCTTGGAAAATTCCAGAAAATTATGTCATGGCTTTAGAAGCTTCCGATAGGCTAATTTACATAATTGGAGTCACTTGGAGGTGTACCTGTGGATGTATTTCAAGGCCTACCTTCAAACTCAGTGCCTCTTTGCTTGACATCATGGGAAAATCAAAAGAAATCAGCCAAGACCTCGGAAAAAAAGATTGTAGACCTTCACAAGTCTGATTCATCCTTGGGAGCTATTTCCAAATGCCAGAAGGTACCATGTTCATCTGTACAAACAATAGTACTCAAGTATAAACACCATGGGACCACGCAGCCGTCATACCGCTCAGGAACGAGACGCGTTCTGTCTCCTTGAGATGAACGTACTTTGGTGCGAAAAGTGCAAATTAATCCCAGAACAACAGCAAAGGACCTTGTGAAGATGCTGGAGGAAACAGCTACAAAAGTATCTATATCCACAGTAAAATGAGTCCTATATATCGACATAACCTGAAGGGCTGCTCAGCAAGGAAGAAGCCACTGCTCCAAAACCACCATAAAAAAGCCAGGCTACGGTTTGCAACTGCACATGGGGACAAAGTGTGTACTTTTTGGAGAAATGTCCTCTGGTCTGATGAAACAAATATACAACTGTTTGGCCATAATGACCATCATTATGATTGGAGGAAAAAGGGGACGCTTGGCAATCTGAAGAACACCATCCTGACCGTGAAGCACAGGGGTGGCAATATCATATTGTGGGTGTGCTTTGCTGCAGGAGGTACTGGTGCACTTCACAAAATAGATGGCATCATGAGGTAGGAAAATTATGTGGATATTTTGAAACAACATCTCAAGACATCAGTCAGGATGTTAAAGCGTGGTTGCAAATGGATGTTCCAAATGGACAATGACCCCAAGCAGACTTCCAAAGTTGTGGCAAAATGGCTTAAGTACAACAAAGTCAAGTTATTGGAGTGGCCATCACAAAGCCCTGACCTCAATCCTATAGAAAATGTGTGGACAGAACTGAGAAACCGTGTGCGAGCAAGGAGGCCTACAAACCTGATTCAGTTACACCAGCTCTGTCAGGAGGAATGGGACAAAATTCACCCAACTTATTGTGGGAAGCTTGTGGAAGGCTACCCGAAACATTTGACCCAAGTTAAACAATTTAAAGAAAATGCTACCAAATACTAATTGAGTGTATGTAAACTTCTGACCCACTGGGAATGTGATGAAAGAAATAAAAGCTGAAATATATAATTCTCTCTACTATTATTCTGACATTTCACATTCTTAAAATGAAGTGGTGATCCTAACTGACCTAAGACAGGGCATTTTTACTAGGATTAAATGTCAGGAATTGTGAAAAAAGGAGTTAAAATGTATCTGGCTAAGGTGTATGTAACCTCTGACTTCAACTGTATGTATACTGTAGCTAAGAATGTAATACTAAGTGTATTATTACACCTTTATTTCAACAAGGAACACAGACTGAGACCAAGGTCTCTTTTACAGCTGGGCCCTGCTGTCACACCCTGACCTTAGAGAGACTTTTTATTTCTATATTTGGTTAGGTCAGGGTGTGATTTGGGTGGGCATTCTAGTTTGAATATTTCTTTGTTGGCCGGGTATGGTTCCCAATCAGAGGCAGCTGTCTATCATTGTCTCTGATTGGGGATCATACTTAGGCAGCCTTTTTCCCCACCTTAGTTTGTGGGATCTTGTTTTTGTACAGTTACTGTGTAGCCTGCGGAAAGTTACGTTAATTTATCTTTTGTTGTTTTTTGGTGTTCATCCAAATAAAGAAAGATGTACGCTCACCACGCTGCGCCTTGGTCTCATTCCAACAACGTACGTAACACCTGTGTATACATGTTTACACATACAGTTTAGGTACAATGATTTAAAAAACAGTTACAAGCAATACACAAATAAAAATGCTCCAATAAATATTTAAAATGAGCAACAGGGGGACAAAAGTCTCCAGTTTAAGTTTAGTCTGCAGGCTATTCCATAGGCAAGGAGTGTAACAGGAAAAGGCAGCCATACCCAACTCTGTGGAAACCGCATGGGCCTCAAGTGTAATCCATGCTTGAGAACTGGTTTTAGGAATTATAATTCTAATATTGATGAGTGATGATAAATAAGAAGGTAGCTTATTCAGAAGTACTTTATAGACAAACACGAGAGCATGTTGTTCTAGTCTCACGGACAGCGAAGTCCAACCCACATTATGATATAAAACACAGTGGTGAGTTCTGGAGCTAGCACCCGTAATAAACCTAAGTGCGCAGTGATAAGTAGCATCCAGCGATTTAAGTGTTGATGCCGTAGCATGCATGTAAATAATATCCCCATAATCTGTAACAGACATAAAAGTAGCTTGCACAATTTGTCTTCTATTTGTAGAGGACAAGCATGTCCTGTTTCTATAGAGGAAGCCTAGCTTGATTTTTCGCCGTTTACAAAGTTCATCAATGTGCATTTTAAAAGACAGTTCATCATCCAACCATATCCCTAAGTATTTATATGCAGAGACCTGGTTAATTCGAGAACCATCTAAACTCGTAAGTGCAAGTGTATTTTCAACCAACTTTTTGAACCTATTAAAAATCATAAAATGTGTTGTCTTGCATTTAAAACAAGTTTCAGCTGTATAAAATACCTTTGTAATATCTTAAAATCTGTCTCCAATAGTGATAATGCTTGGTCAGCTGTTGAAGCGATAGAGTACATGACAGTGTCATCAGCATATAAATGAATTTGACACTTTCTTATCTCATCACCGATATTGTTTATGTAGAGAGTGAACAGTAATGGACCAAGTATAGAACCTTGTGGGACCCCTTTAACCAACTCCAATGGCTTTGACTGGATGCCCTCGACTCTAACAGCCTGACTTCTATCCTTTAGATAGTCATGAAACCAACGACAGGCATCCAGTCCTATTGACGACAGCATACCCAAAAGTATCGCATGGTCAACAGTGTCAAAAGCTTTAGATAAATCTATGAACAAGGCGGCACAGTACTTTCTATTATCTAGGGCATTAGTAATATCATTTACAACATGTACAGTGGCCGTAATAGTACTGTGTTTAGGTCTAAAGCCAGATTGATTTACTAGAAAGAGTATTGGTAACAGTTAAAGAAGATTGTAGTTGCCTATTCACCAGTGACTCTAGAAGTTTAGCCAAACAGGAGATCTTAGAGATGGGCCGATAATTATCCAACTCACTACCATCGCCTCCCTTGAGGAGTGGTAAAACAAAAGCTGTTTTCCAAGATTTAGGAATCTTTCCTACGACTAATGTTTGATTAAAGATATGCGTCACTACACCAGCAATAATAGGTGCCGCACACTTGAGTAAATATGGATCCAGATGGTCAGCGCCTAATGATTTCTTAGAATCTATAGCAGATAGTGCAGATAAGACCTCATCTTCTGTGACTTTTTCGAAATTAAAAACCGACTTACTGTTCTCCACATCAGCTAAAGGCCGGGGGCTGAAACAATAGACCGGTCAGGATCATGTTGTCCATTTTTTCTTTCAAAAAGAAAACCAGCAGAAATAAAAATGCTTGTTAAAAACATCACAAATTTCAGTTCCTGATGATCCCAGATTCCGATGTAATTTGCTTCGGCGGGGAAGTCAAGGAGTTTCCTGGTTTAAGTGAGTTAACAGTTTTCCAGAATTTAGAGGAATCACCAGACTCTGTCAGAGCATCAAGGAAATACCTAGATTTAGCCTTTTTTTATTCCTGCGGTCCATTTATTTCTCAATTGCCTAAAAAGCAGCCAATCAGCTGTTTCAACAGTTTTCCTCGCCAAGGCCCATGCTTGATTCTTTTGCAGAAAAAGGATTTTCAAATCACATGAGAACCAAGGATTAGTTCGATTTTTTACCCTAAGTCAGCCATGAAGGTAAAAATTGATGAAAAGAAAGAGATCGCTAAAACTGGGTCCATTATGCAGTTTACGGATAAAAGCTCTGAATATTAAAGGTCATGGATAAAGGCTTGCTCTGAGAAGTGTTTATAATTTCTCTTTAGAGTTATACGTGGGTCAGGGTTTTTTAGCCTAGTATCTCTGATACTTGCAATAGGGCAGTGGTCACTGATGTCATTAGCAAATAACCCACTAGATATACAGTGCCTTGCGAAAGTATTCGGCCCCCTTGAACTTTGCGACCTTTTGCCACATTTCAGGCTTCAAACATAAAGATATAAAACTGTATTTTTTTGTGAAGAATCAACAACAAGTGGGACACAATCATGAAGTGGAACGACATTTATTGGATATTTCCAACTTTTTTAACAAATCAAAAACTGAAAAATTGGGCGTGCAAAATTATTCAGCCCCTTTACTTTCAGTGCAGCAAACTCTCTCCAGAAGTTCAGTGAGGATCTCTGAATGATCCAATGTTGACCTAAATGACTAATGATGATAAATACAATCCACCTGTGTGTAATCAAGTCTCCGTATAAATGCACCTGCACTGTGATAGTCTCAGAGGTCCGTTAAAAGCGCAGAGAGCATCATGAAGAACAAGGAACACACCAGGCAGGTCCGAGATACTGTTGTGAAGAAGTTTAAAGCCGGATTTGGATACAAAAATATTTCCCAAGCTTTAAACATCCCAAGGAGCACTGTGAAAGCGATAATATTGAAATGGAAGGAGTATCAGACCACTGCAAATCTACCAAGACCTGGCCGTCCCTCTAAACTTTCAGCTCATACAAGGAGAAGACTGATCAGAGATGCAGCCAAGAGGCCCATGATCACTCTGGATGAACTGCAGAGATCTACAGCTGAGGTGGGAGACTCTGTCCACAGGACAACAATCAGTCGTATATTGCACAAATCTGGCCTTTATGGAAGAGTGACAAGAAGAAAGCCATTTCTTAAAGATATCCATAAAAAGTGTTGTTTAAAGTTTGCCACAAGCCACCTGGGAGACACACCAAACATGTGGAAGAAGGTGCTCTGGTCAGATGAAACCAAAATTGAACTTTTTGGCAACAATGCAAAACGTTATGTTTGGCGTAAAAGCAACACAGCTGAACACACCATCCCCACTGTCAAACATGGTGGTGGCAGCATCATGGTTTGGGCCTGCTTTTCTTCAGCAGGGACAGGGAAGATGGTTAAAATTGATGGGAAGATGGATGGAGCCAAATACAGGACCATTCTGGGAGAAAACCTGATGGAGTCTGCAAAAGACCTGAGACTGGGACGGAGATTTGTCTTCCAACAAGACAATGATCCAAAACATAAAGCAAAATCTACAATGGAATGGTTCAATAATAAACATATCCAGGTGTTAGAATGGCCAAGTCAAAGTCCAGACCTGAATCCAATCGAGAATCTGTGGAAAGAAAAAACTGCTGTTCACAAATGCTCTCCATCCAACCTCACTGAGCTCGAGCTGTTTTGCAAGGAGGAATGGGAAAAAATGTCAGTCTCTCGATGTGCAAAACTGATAGAGACATACCCCAAGCGACTTACAGCTGTAATCGCAGCAAAAGGTGGCGCTACAAAGTATTAACTTCAGGGGGCTGAATAATTTTGCACGCCCAATTTTTCAGTTTTTGATTTGTTAAAAAAGTTTTAAATATCCAATAAATGTCGTTCCACTTCATGATTGTGTCCCACTTGTTGTTGATTCTTCACAAAAAAATACAGTTTTATATCTTTATGTTTGAAGCCTGAAATGTGGCAAAAGGTCGCAAAGTTCAAGGGGGCCGAATACTTTCGCAAGGCACTGTATATTTGTGAGGTGTATTTGTTAAGATAAGGTCTATTAATGTAGATTTTTGGGGGTCTTTTGGATTAGGATGGGTAGGTATAGTTATTAGTTGAGTAAGATTTAGTTTGTTACAAATATCTTTTAATTTAAACAGTGCTGGCATCAGCCAGTCCAGATTGAGATCTCCGATAATCAATAATTCAGAGTTTACATAATTAGACATTAACTCAAACAATTTGCTTAGTGCAGATACCGGATCTGAGGGTGGGCGATAAACTCCCGCTAGCGTTAATAGTGCATTATGACCAAGGACCACAGTTAGAACTAAGCATTCATACTGTTTCGGAACAGAAGTTGAAATGGACACAGTGACATCTAGGTTGCATTTAACATATATGGCAATACCTCCTCCTCTACCCACTGTGTAGACATTATACCCAGCTAACAGAACATCTGAGTCTGGAACAGAGACACACAGCCAGGATTCAGATATAATCATTATGTCAGCATGTGATGTATGTTGTGTAGTAAGCTGTTAGTAGCCTATGTGCCTCACCCTAATAATTTGGTCTATTTTCACCTTTTCATTTCTCCTACTGTTCTGACTTGGTGGTGCACATGTAGCCTATAACCTGTTTTTTAGAACTGTAATCATTGAATATTGTAAGAGCTTTCATTGTCTGCTTATATGCCCCCTTTATTTATCATACGATTCTGACTTGGTGTGCAGGGAGAACACTGTAAGAATGGCCCATGTTCTGAATTCTGTTGCTGTACATTTCAAAAGTACTGAACAAATTGTTATATTGACTACGTCCGTCCTAGCTCGCTCATTACTGTCCTATTCTAAATTACGGATTGCCTCTGATCCGCTTGTCGTTCCTTTATGACATAGTTTGTACATCTCAATTGTCATTAGAAACCACATTTGTTTAAGCAAGTCAGCCATATCAGCTATGTTTTCTTTAAAGGCAGTAAATGAGACTGAATGAACTGTTTCGCTGCCAGACAAGGCTCTGCTGATAGCCAGGTGTAGCAGTGGTAAGGTGTTGGGACAGATTTATGTAGGCCCTAACAGTTGCACCTTTTGCCACCGTTATAGTGCAGTTAATGTATTGTTTAGTGTTGTGTTGTGTAGTGGCTTTGGCGGTATGCATCCCACTTTTTTTTTTGCCAAAATTTGACCAAATTGCAACTACATGTGGACTCCATTAACTTTACAAAAATCATGTGATCAATGGTCATGTCATTTTTATTTATGAAGTCGCTTCTCAACAACTGCACCATGCAGTCACCTGCATTGTGGGAGGCACTATGTGCAAACCAATAATTTTGTGTTTGGTTTGACCCACGCGACGTTGCCAAAGACTTGAAAGAAACAGGAAAAATCTTTATTGCGATTCTAAAGCTACAGGGAATAGAAAATAAAATTATATTTGAGACTTATCTCTAACCAAACGGTTATAGACAATAGTAGCTATGTTGACACTACCATGTTGATCTGAGCCCTGCTGTTGGAAAACCACTGGTGTCCGACTGTTGGCTGTCGGAGATGCACCTCCCTGACCTCACTCGCCGACTTTAGTCGACAGTCGACTTCGCCTTGCTTACTGCTCGAACACACTCAAAACCTTTGCCTTCGGCGCCCTGTGCAGTCAGTTTCTCCTTGTCACAAGAAGGGACGTACTATTTTCACGCTCCTTCGATAAAGCTACGACCGGAAGTGATTATCGTAGCAGGTTATTAGACTATTTTCGCCAACCCTAACCACAGATATAACAATCTTATTCAGATTGGTGCCCTAACCGTTTTCCAAACATTAACCATAGTGTCAATAACCTGCTACGTTTATTCTAACATAATACGAAAAAGTTACTTCCGGTGTTTTTCGTCACAGGAAGCAGACTTCAGTTGAGGAAGTATAATGTATCAGTACATGTTTTGATTTAGTAGTTTAGTGCAATGTCTAAACTGTACACCGAGAAACTGACCCGGCTCTACGAGCGGTATCGGGAGTACGTTACGAAGAACCCTGCAGCGACCGGACAACTGGAGAGCACCGTAAGAACGCTGTCGTACCTCATTTCAGGTGAGTTTAAAAGTGAGAGCCAGAGCGAGTGGCTTGCTGCGTTCAGAAACATCTGGGAACTCGGAAAAATACGAGGTCAAATCATGACGTCAGTGATATTTTTTGTCGGAAATTCGGAGCTACAGAAAGAGGCCTGATTTCCCCGGTTTGGATGACCGTTCAAAAATGTTTTTCAAGTCGGAAGTAGTTTTTTTTCTTCCCGAGGTCCCATTTGTTTTTGAACGCACTGAAGTCGAAGTGGGAGATTTCTGAGTTCCCATCTGTTCTAAGCGCAGCATAAAGTGTTTCCAAGTTGCCAAGCTAATTGCCTACACCTCTTCCCAAAACATTGCCCATGCATCGCCTGATGTGCCTCTCAACACTACAATCTCGTGTTTGATTATGAAAACAAAGGAATGTTATTCTCTAATTCAGCATATGAAAAACCGTCACAGCAAAGCATCTGATGCATGATTCAGAGTGCAAACTTTAAATATAACTATTTGTCATAGTGTTGTCAGTAGTCCTGTGTAGAGTCTGGCATGGCCCATGGGCAGGTAACTCTACCTTATGAAATGTAATAATTATCTGAACTATCTAGCCAAGTTCTTTGATTGGTTCTCTGTTGAAACAACATTACAACAGTTTGACATACCATCAGTCCTCAAGTGTTTTTGTGTCTATTTCACAGGGCGTTTCACTGACTCCCATGAAATCTCTGAATTGGGTAGGTTAGCACCTCACCTCACAGTTAATGTTTTATTGACCGCAGTAGAACCATGAACCAGAAGCATTCAGGAACCTCAACTGTTGGATCAGTTTGTTGTTGTGTGTGTTTTTGCAGTGTACTCTGCCTCCAACCTGCTGGTGCTGCTTAATGATGGCATTCTGCGCAAAGGGCTGTGTCGAACCCTTCCCATGGTGAGGTCAATCACATTAGTCTAACCTTACCCATGGTGAGGTCAATCACAATAGTCTAACCTTACCCATGGTGAGGTCAATCACAATAGTCTAACCTTACCCATGGTGAGGTCAATCACAATAGTCTAACCTTACCCATGGTGAGGTCAATCACAATAGTCTAACCTTACCCATGGTGAGGTCAATCACAATAGTCTAACCTTACCCATGGTGAGGTCAATCACAATAGTCTAACCTTACCCATGGTGAGGTCAATCACAATAGTCTAACCTTACCCATGGTGAGGTCCACATTAGTCTAACCTTACCCATGGTGAGGTCCACAATAGTCTTACCTACCCATGGTGAGGTCCACCTTCACCTGGTCAATCACATTAGTCTAAATATGTGCTGGGTTGTGTTCATTAGGCACAACATGGAAGAAAACACTCTGAAACAGGGAAGTGCTATCGGAACTGACTGTGCGATCCCTGACCGTGTGTGTGTGTGCGGTTGTTTGTTCAGTCTCTCTCTCAGCAAAGGCTTCTCACCTGGCTGTCAGTGGTGGAGTACATGGAGGTGTTCCTGGAGATGGGGGCCACCAAGCTGTGGGGGGAGGGAGGTCGCTGGCTGGTCATAGTGCTCATCCAGATCACTAAGTAAGTAAGGAATGAAGGAGCCCCTCGTGGAGCGATATCTAACCAACGCTTTAACTTCATCCCTTTTGATCGATCTTCAACATGCTGTATAGTGCACAAAGTAAAACAAATATGCAGGGATGAGTAAAGACACTGAGATATGCAGGGATACATGGATTAGTAAAGACACTGAGATATGCAGGGATACATGGATGAGTTAAGACACTGAGATATGCAGGGATACATGGATTAGTAAAGACACTGAGATATGCAGGGATACATGGATTAGTAAAGACAATGAGATATGCAGGGATACATGGATTAGTAAAGACAATGAGATATGCAGGGATACATGGATTAGTAAAGACAATGAGATATGTAGTGATACATGGATTAGTAAAGACACTGAGATATGCAGGGATACATGGATTAGTAAAGACAATGAGATATGCAGGGATACATGGATTAGTAAAGACAATGAGATATGTAGTGATACATGGATTAGTAAAGACACTGAGATATGCAGGGATACATGGATTAGTAAAGACACTGAGATATGCAGGGATACATGGATGAGTTAAGACACTGAGATATGCAGGGATACATGGATTAGTAAAGACACTGAGATATGCAGGGATACATGGATTAGTAAAGACAATGAGATATGCAGGGATACATGGATTAGTAAAGACAATGAGATGTAGGGATACATGGATTAGTAAAGACAATGAGATATGCAGGGATACATGTATTAGTAGAGACAATGAGATATGTAGGGATACATGGATTAGTAGAGACAATGAGATATGTAGGGATACATGGATTAGTAAAGACAATGAGATATGTAGGGCTACATGGATTAGTAAAGACAATGAGATATGTAGGGATACATGGATTAGTAAAGACAATGAGATATGCAGGGATACATGGATTAGTAGAGACAATGAGATATGCAGGGATACATGGATTAGTAAAGACAATGAGATATGCAGGGATACATGGATTAGTAGAGACAATGAGATATGCAGGGATACATGGATTAGTAAAGACAATGAGATACGTAGGGATACATGGATTAGTAAAGACAATGAGATATGTAGGGATACATGGATTAGTAGAGACAATGAGATATGCAGGGATACATGGATTAGTAAAGACAATGAGATATGCAGGGATACATGGATTAGTAAAGACAATGAGATATGCAGGGATACATGGATTAGTAAAGACAATGAGATATGCAGGGATACATGGATTAGTAAAGACAATGAGATATGCAGGGATACATGGATTAGTAAAGACAATGAGATATGCAGGGATACATGGATTAGTAAAGACAATGAGATATGTAGTGATACATGGATTAGTAAAGACAATGAGATATGCAGGGATACATGGATTAGTAAAGACAATGAGATATGCAGGGATACATGGATTAGTAGAGACAATGAGATATGCAGGGATACATGGATTAGTAAAGACAATGAGATATGTAGGGATACATGGATTAGTAAAGACAATGAGATATGCAGGGATACATGGATTAGTAAAGACAATGAGATATGCAGGGATACATGGATTAGTAAAGACAATGAGATATGTAGTGATACATGGATTAGTAAAGACAATGAGATATGCAGGGATACATGGATTAGTAAAGACAATGAGATATTTAGGGATACATGGATTAGTAAAGACAATGAGATATTTAGGGATACATGGATTAGTAAAGACAATGAGATATGCAGGGATACATGGATTAGTAAAGACAATGAGATA
Source organism: Oncorhynchus mykiss (assembly GCF_013265735.2). Lineage (NCBI taxonomy): Eukaryota > Metazoa > Chordata > Actinopteri > Salmoniformes > Salmonidae > Oncorhynchus > Oncorhynchus mykiss. The sequence goes on from NC_048590.1 coordinate 50,795,858, forward strand.
TGTAGGGATACATGGATTAGTAAAGACAATGAGATATGTAGTGATACATGGATTAGTAAAGACAATGAGATATGTAGTGATACATGGATTAGTAAAGACAATGAGATATGTAGTGATACATGGATTAGTAAAGACAATGAGATATGCAGGGATACATGGATTAGTAAAGACAATGAGATATGCAGGGATACATGGATTAGTAAAGACAATGAGATATGTAGGGATACATGGATTAGTAAAGACAATGAGATATGTAGTGATACATGGATTAGTAAAGACAATGAGATATGCAGGGATACATGGATTAGTAAAGACAATGAGATATGCAGGGATACATGGATTAGTAAAGACAATGAGATATGTAGGGATACATGGATTAGTAAAGACAATGAGATATGTAGTGATACATGGATTAGTAAAGACAATGAGATATGTAGTGATACATGGATTAGTAAAGACAATGAGATATGCAGGGATACATGGATTAGTAAAGACAATGTCAGCCTGTAGGCCTGTAAGTGCTTTTCTTTAGAATGTCTCTGATTGTTGAAAAACGTCATGGTTACTGGGATGTTATGTTGCATGGTGTTACATTCCATTTCTCGCCTTCCACCTCACTCCCCTCTCTGTTCTTTCTCTCTGTCCAACATTTCTCCAGAGCCGTCTTGCGCTTCCTACTGCTCTTCTGGTACAAATCTGGCATGCAGACTTCCCCTCCTATTACCCCACTGGACAGGGAGGCACAGCTCGGCAACGGTAACACAAGTCAAGAGTTTGCACGTCAGACACATTTTATGTTGAACTCATTTTTTTTGGTTTAAAATGCAGGGTGTCTGGCAGATACAGCTATATCCAAACAATATGACTTAAACATGACTCTCTTTGTTCATTTGATTCAAAAACAACTTTGGGACAGTTTTGTGTCCGCTTCTTGTTCTGTTATCTCATTGGCTATAAACAATATGCCAATGTCCTGGGTCGCACCAGGACCGGACCATATACTTCAGAGTTTACAATCCAGACAACCTGGAACTACTACTTGGACATAAATATATTTCTGTACCTCTCCCTCCTTACAGATGAGGACCATGATGACCACCAGGATGACAGCTCCTTTGTAGGCCAGCGGTCAGGGAGGGTGATGAGGCCATTGGGCAATGGTAAGACTACACACGTTCCAGTACAATGTTTGTAATCAGGACCGTGCCAATACTATTTATTAGGAATGTACTATCTGTCCCTTACCTCTGTCTGTCTGTCTGTCTCTGTGTGTCTGTCTGTCTCTCTCTTGTCTGTCTCTCTCTCTCTCCTTTCTGTCTCTCTCTCCTCTCTGTCTCTCTCCTTCTCTGTCTCTCTCGGTCTCTCTCTTTCTGTCTCTCTCCTTCTCTGTCTCTCTCTCTCTCGTCTCTCTCTTTGTCTCTGTCTCCTCTCTCTCCTCTCAGCTCCCTCTGTGCAGGCCCGTCTGTGGGCAGCCCCCAGTAGGGAGAAGAGGTGTGCTGTGGAGGAGGATCTGACCTCTAGTCCCACTGCCCTGGGGGTCCAGGAGACCATAGCAGAGTCCATGTACATCGGACGCCCGCTGGTACACTGTATCCTTCCTAGTCTGGGACTCTGCCACAGGGACACTAGAGAATTAAATGTGCACAATGTCATCACATGATTACTGCCTCTATAGATTGTGGTCTGGTACGGCAGCTATAAAGTACATTGGCTGAAATGGTTGCATGATTCCATATCATACCTCTGTATGGCCTAGAAGCATTCTGTTCATCTTAACAGCACATCCCTTACTAGTGGAATACATCACTGCACTGTATATACAGTATACTAGTATTTGAACTGGTAAATGAAACCAAGGATTGTGTGTTTTCCTCAACGCTGCTCCTAAACACAGTGCTCTGCCTGGGAATGTGTGGGAGAGGCTCCTGGAAGCCATGGCTCGTGTCTGGAGCCATGGAAATGACCAGGTAACCATGCTTTCTTCTCTTTACACTGACACGTGCTAAGAGGAATCACAAAATAAATACACACACTGACTGGACACATGATATGTGTTCCACTATTAAAACAAAATAGCCGTAGACATACTCTTCTATACAGGCCATTTAAAAGCAGTGTCATGAAGGAGGCACTGGTCTGTTCTCTTACCCCTGGTCTGTTCTCTTACCCCTGGTCTGTTCTCTCTCCCCTGGTCTGTTCTCTCCCCTGGTCTGTTCTCTCTCCCCTGGTCTGTTCTCTCTCCCCTGGTCTGTTCTCTTACCCCTGGTCTGTTCTCTTACCCCTGGTCTGTTCTCTTACTCCTGGTCTGTTCTCTCCCCTGGTCTGTTCTCTTACCCCTGGTCTGTTCTCTCTCCCCTGGTCTGTTCTCTCCCCTGGTCTGTTCTCTCTCCCCTGGTCTGTTGTCTCTCCCCTGGTCTGTTGTCTCTCCCCTGGTCTGTTGTCTCTCCCCTGGTCTGTTGTCTCTCCCCTGGTCTGTTCTCTCTCCCCTGGTCTGTTCTCTCTCCCCTGGTCTGTTCTCTCTCCCCTGGTCTGTTCTCTCTCCCCTGGTCTGTTCTCTCTCCCCTGGTCTGTTCTCTCTCCCCTGGTCTGTTCTCTCTCCCCTGGTCTGTTCTCTCTCCCCTGGTCTGTTCTCTTACCCCTGGTCTGTTCTCTTACCCCTGGTCTGTTCTCTTACCCCTGGTCTGTTCTCTCCCCTGGTCTGTTCTCTCCCCTGGTCTGTTCTCTCCACAGTTTTGGTTTGATGAGTGACACTAAATCTCTGAACCGGCGGGAGAGGGCGGAGGTGAGGAGGAGAGCCTTTCTGCTTCTGTACTACCTGCTCCGCTCCCCTTTCTACAACAGATTCTCTGAGTGAGTAGAATCAGATCTACAACAGATTCTCTGAGTGAGTAGAATCAGAACTACAACAGATTCTCTGAGAGAGTAGAATCAGAACTACAACAGATTCTCTGAGTAAGTAGAATCAGAACCACAACAGATTCTCTGAGTAGAATCAGAACCACAACAGATTCTCTGAGAGAGTAGAATCAGAACTACAACATATTCTCTGAGTAAGTAGAATCAGAACTACAACATATTCTCTGAGTAAGTAGAATCAGAACTACAACAGATTCTCTGAGTGAGTAGAATCAGAACTACAACAGATTCTCTGAGTAAGTAGAATCAGAACCACAACAGATTCTCTGAGAGAGTAGAATCAGAACCACAACAGATTCTCTGAGAGAGTAGAATCAGAACTACAACAGATTCTCTGAGTAAGTAGAATCAGAACTACAACAGATTCTCTGAGTGAGTAGAATCAGAACTACAACAGATTCTCTGAGTAAGTAGAATCAGAACCACAACAGATTCTCTGAGAGAGTAGAATCAGAACCACAACAGATTCTCTGAGAGAGTAGAATCAGAACTACAACATATTCTCTGAGTAAGTAGAATCAGAACTACAACATATTCTCTGAGTAAGTAGAATCAGAACTACAACAGATTCTCTGAGTAAGTAGAATCAGAACAACATATTCTGAGTAAGTAGAATCAGAACTACAACAGATTCTCTGAGTAAGTAGAATCAGAACTACAACAGAAAACTAAATGTATGCTGTTTTATAATTCTCGTAGATATATTTGATGGCTTACACATTGGATGGTTCTTTCATCAAGCATGTTCCCACCTATAAATATCTGGGCTTGTAGCCTACAAAACTCCCTACATCTCAACTGTCTGGCGCCTATAGGGCAGTTTAGGACTTTAGTGTTGAAAAAATGTAATGAATTGTAACTGTTTGGATTTAATGTAAATGATTGTACAGTATTTGTGGTGTTTGAAGCTGTAGTGTTGATTCTGTCATTTTGTATTTGTCGTATTGTTGTCCTCAGGGGCACCATTGTAAACTAGACTCTGGTCTTAATGGGTTCCCCTGAATAAAATACATTCTGAGCAAGTCAAATCAAAACCAACAGATTCTCTAGAGAGATTCGTTTACCATGATGACCATTGAAACATGGCGTATTTTCAATCACGTGTGCTGCTTTTTAAACCTTTCCATTTTGTTTCACGTAGGACAAAGATCCTGTTCCTACTCCGATTTCTGGCAGACAATGTTCCCGGCGTCGGGCTGGTTGCTCGTAAGTGTTTACTTTTTATAGAAACCAAGTCTCTGAAAATGGGATGTATTTGTTCCGTTGTTTACCTTTGTTGGTGGTCCACTCTCTGCTGACATGCACTGTGGCTTCCAAATTCTGCCAGTCTGCATCTTGTCAGTTAATGTGTTCATTGTCCTGATTGGCTTAACCTTATCCTCCACTTGTCCTTCCAGGCCCTCTAATGGATTACCTACCTGTCTGGCAGAAGATCTACTTCTATAACTGGGGCTGAGGGCAAGAGGTGGTTGAAGGTCTCCTGGCCAGCTGGATAGGGATCGACACTAAAGAGGGAGACTCAGTAAACTACAGAGCCAGAGACACACAGGGACTCAAGTCCCCCACAGACTCATTGGAAACCTGTGCTGGTTACGCTGCTGTATTTCAACTGGGGACCCTCAAATCAGATCCAACATGCAGTTCTGTTGCTAGGGCATGCCAGAGTACCTTACAGATCCTTCCGTTCTGTTACTAGGGCATGCCAGAGTACCTTACAGATCCTTCCGTTCTGTTACTAGGGCATGCCAGAGTACCTTACGGATCCTTCCGTTCTGTTGCTAGGGCATCCCAGAGTACCTTACGGATCCTTCCGTTCTGTTGCTAGGGCATCCCAGAGTACCTTACGGATCCTTCCGTTCTGTTGCTAGGGCATCCCAGAGTACCTTACGGATCCTTCCGTTCTGTTGCTAGGGCATGCCAGAGTACCTTACGGATCCTTGCCTTTTGCATTCCCACCTTGTTCTTTTTTATAATTTGAGTGATTTCCGTCATATCTTCCATCAGACTGATCTTGAACCAGTGATTATGATGAATTGATGCTGATTGTGTGATTTAGTTTTCTCCTTTTGTAAACTATACATTACCCAGCAGTGTTATTGAACCGAGTGGTAGGAGATATCTTTGGCTCCGCTGGGTATGATCACCATCTTGTCAGTCAGTTTTGCTGTCTGTCACTGGGAACAATCCCTCCTAAATGTCTCCAGTTAAACAACCCACTACAGCTAGCCCTGATGGGTTCTGTGCAGTTGGTCCTACAGCATTACAGCGAATGACTTTGAGGCTGGTTGAAGTTCTCTCTATGGGGCTGTTCCAATATCTCCTTTCTCCCAAAGTGTGCCCTTGTTCACTCCTTCCACAAATCTAGATTGGCATTTGGCATGGGCTCGTGGGAGTTTCCACCATATTTCGTATACTAGTCACTTCCTTTCGACTCGTTAATTGGAGGAAGGAGAGAATTGGGCCCTTCTGTTTGTCAATTTGTTTTTCTTCCCACTGTGCCAATGTATGTGACCAAGATATGAAATCTAACATTTGTATATTAAATATGCTGTATTCTAAATAATTGATATTAACTACCTAATTTATGTACTTTTTAAAAAACTAGGCAAGCCAGTTAAGAACAAATTCTTATTTACAATGACGGCCTAGGAACAGTGGGTTAACTGCCTTGTTCAGGGGCAGAATGACATTTTTACCTTGTCAGCTCGGGGATTTGATCTAGCAACCTTTCTGGTTTCTGGTCCAACGCTCTAACCACTAGACGACCTGCCGTCCCATCTAATTGTTACTTAATTGGGGTTGAGAATTAAGAATCGATTTTTGTAGTTTATCCAGGGTACTTGAGAACAACCATCTGGAAATACATTGAAACCAGGTAGTTTTCCCTGTGTGAAATAAATAGTTGAAGATGATTGGGGAAAGTGGAATATTGTGGCTCTGAGTGCCTTTCAAAAGTTCACTTACCAGAGGAAAAAGGAAAGGTCTAATGTACTTATTTGAAATTGTGCGAATGTTTTTTTAAATTTATGAATCCTACAAATGTGTTCAATAAATCGGCAGAATAATAATCTGGTACCACCCAGTCATTGTGTTTATCTTAGGTAGGTTTTCACAACTACCATTCATTTGCTGTTATGTAATGTGCTACTACGGCTGTGTTTACACACACAGTACAAATCTGATTTGTTTTTGACCAATGAGATCAGCTCTGCAAAAGATCTGATGTGATTTGAAAAAAAAAGATAAGAATTGGGCAGCATTTGTAAACACAGCCCATGAACTTAAGTCAGCAACCACAGTGATGGATTTCAATCTTTATTGACACAAATCTAACTTTTTTTGTAGCCTACAATAAATATCTTGTTTTGATGGGTCATTGGGATAGCCATTCTTCATCACTAGTGGGACATCCAGGGAGACAGACCAGGCCACATGAGGGCACACACTCAAACCCATCCCCATGGTGACAGCCATGGGTGAACACGCTCAAACCCATCCCCATGGTGACAGCCATGTGTGAACACACTCAAACCCATCCCCATGGTGACAGCCATGTGTGAACACACTCAAACCCATCCCCATGGTGACAGCCATGTGTGAACACACTCAAACCCATCCCCATGGTGACAGTCATGGGTGAACACACTCAAACCCATCCCCATGGTGACAGCCATGGGTGAACACACTCAAACCCATCCCCATGGTGACAGCCATGAGTGAACACACTCAAACCAATCCCCATGGTGACAGCCATGAGTGAACACACTCAAACCCATCCCCATGGTGACAGCCATGGGTGAACACACTCAAACCAATCCCCATGTTGACAGCCATGGGTGAACACACTCAAACCCATCCCCATGTTGACAGCCATGGGTGAACACACTCAAACCCATCCCCATGGTGACAGCCATGGGTGAACACACTCAAACCCATCCCCATGTTGACAGCCATGGGTGAACACACTCAAACCCATCCCCATGTTGACAGCCATGGGTGAACACACTCAAACCCATCCCCATGTTGACAGCCATGGGTGAACACACTCAAACCCATCCCCATGTTGACAGCCATGGGTGAACACACTCAAACCCATCCCCATGTTGACAGCCATGGGTGAACACACTCAAACCCATCCCCATGGTGACAGCCATGGGTGAACACACTCAAACCCATCCCCATGGTGACAGCCATGGGTGAACACACTCAAACCCATCCCCATGTTGACAGCCATGGGTGAACACACTCAAACCCATCCCCATGTTGACAGCCATGGGTGAACACACTCAAACCCATCCCCATGGTGACAGCCATGGGTGAACACACTCAAACCCATCCCCATGGTGACAGTCATGGGTGAACACACTCAAACCCAAACTCAGTCCTGCCCTTGCACTACACAGCTGATTAAAAAAAAAAAAAACACTCGTCAAGCTTTGAATATTTTTTTAAATCAGCTGTGTAGCGTTAGGGCAAAAACCAAAACGGGGCCCCAGGATCAAGTTTGGGGCTTTCCATAAAAAACACTGACCCCAACTAACACACGGGCTGTTAGAGAAGCAGGAGCTGCCTTTTGAGAATCCTTCCCCCGTCAACAGATGGCCATCAGTGGAGGCTGCTGAGAGGAGGACGGCTCATAATGGTCGGAGCGAATGGAATGGCATCAACCACCTGGAAACCATGCGCTTCATGCCGCTCCAGTCATTACCACAAGCCTGTCCTCCCCGATTAAGGTGCCACCAACCTCCTGTGGTGTATATCAACCTAAGGGGACTGTCCACGAGGGTGTAACCTTCTCCAGTCCATTACTGCTGCGATGCAGCCCGGGAATGAGAGCCTCAACTCTGTAACGATCATCTCAGCAAGCACCAATAAAATAGACAGAAACCATGAAATGGAAAGGGACCTCCATACAAAACAGACAATTGTGTTAAATTACTTTGAACCGAGTGCATATCTAGAGCTATGGAAGGTGCTAGATCAACCCCCGCTACTACTGCCAATGGTGACATTCAAGGTCATCTTTTTTTTGTAGTTGCAGAACAATTGTCAATCTATATATATATCAATCTTCTGAGATACACAGCGCAACTGCAAGAGAGACAACCTGGCACACCAACCGTTGTTATAATGCAATTCCACCTTCCAGGCTCTGTGATACCACACACCCTGTCTGTTCGCGATGAGATATCAGATAGAAATGTATTGTGTAGAACACACACCAGTCGGGAACAAGAGGTAATCACGTCACCTCTATGTGTATTACAGTGCCTTGCGAAAGTATTCGGCCCCCTTGAACTTTGCAACCTTTTGCCAAATTTCAGGCTTCCATTTGCCACATAAGACATTCGCGACCGGACCATCTCAAATAGTACTGAGGTGGCCCTGTTCTTGACGTTACACCTCGTTTGACCAACGGTGGTAGGCTCCTCTTACCCGGTCTCTCATTTTCATAGGCAGGTCACCAGAAATAAATATCAAACGACAAGGGACCGAGTGACAGCCAGGCTCTGTCCAGTCACAGGTTTCACAACAATCTGATGAGCACGTCTTCCATTAGTCATTGCTCCTGCCATTCAACAAGACGGTACAGAATGAGGGATCAAACTCCCATTTAGAACAGAATGAGGGATCAAACTCCCATTTAGAACAGAATGAGGGCTCAAACTCCCATTTAGAACAGAATGAGGGATCAAACTCCCATTTAGAACAAAATGAGGGATCAAACTCCCATTTAGAACAGAATGAGGGATCAAACTCCCTTTTAGAACAGAATGAGTGATCAAACTCCCATTTAGAACAGAATGAGGGATCAAACTCCCATTTAGAACAGAATGAGGGATCAAACTCCCATTTAGAACAGAATGAGGGATCAAACTCCCATTTAGAACAGAATGAGGGATCAAACTCCCATTTAGAACAGAATGAGGAATTAAACTCTCATTTAGAACAGAATGAGGGATCAAACTCCCATTTAGAACAGAATGAGGGATCAAACTCCCATTTAGAACAGAATGAGGAATTAAACTCTCATTTAGAACAGAATGAGGGATCAAACTCCCATTTAGAACAGAATGAGGAATTAAACTCTCATTTAGAACAGAATGAGGGATCAAACTCCCATTTAGAACAGAAACTCAATAGAAAAGAGCATTATGCAGAAACACAGCTGAGTTGCATTCCCTCCCATGTCTAAGTAACTTATCTTAGGGTAGAAACAAAAGACCGTGTGAACTCAGATCCAGGTCTTCATGTATTCTATACAAGTGTGTTTCTCAACATTAGAGGTTACTATGGCTTCCCAAAGTTTGTGTGGTGTGATTCTGTAAACCCAGTGACTGGTCAAGTATGGACTGAAGGAGACCACCATCCACATTCTTACCAGCATCGACCATTCAGTCAAAGCACCCGATCATTCCTAAGAAACACACACACTGAACTCTTTCCATTGACAAAGGCTGAAAGCCAACAATTCTTCTGACCCGACTGAAAACCTTTCAGACCCTGGTGAAGAACTCATATTGCACTGCAAGATGGGCTAGGTATAACCCCCCCCTCCGTTCCCCGTCCATCTCCTGACCTTGGTAGATTGCGTCACTCAGTCAGAGTGGAGGTGTTGTGTTTAGAGTCATGCTGTGTGGAGTTCAGTTAAAACATTCTTACAATGGAACTTTGTGTGATTAACTCGACTCCATTCGACCAGAGAATGTCATCCGTTGTCATGGTAACTAAAATGAAGAGAGATAATCAACCGTACTGGACAACAGCTTCCCTTTGATGATGCTAATGCTGAATGGTTAAACGTCTGTTAAAACAGCGAGGTTGAAAACACACAGTAAAAACAATGTCAAAAAGCATAGTTCAACAGAGAGGATTGGTTATCATATCATTCTTAGAGAATACTTTATATCGTTTATATTTTGTTTGAAATCAGAGACCAAAACAGTATAGAAAACAAGACTAGTTAGAACAGAAAAAAAAAATACTTTACACCTTCCAGAGCTTTCTTCGCTGAAAATAAAACTTTGTCTCACTCTAAAAGGTGGATGGACAGACACGGTGTAGGGTCTCCCTCCATTCATGCACTCTCTCTTCCCTTCTCTCACTACAGATACCAGTCAGTAGTGATGTGCTCTGTGCCCCCCCTCCCCTCCACTCTCTGTCAGTATGACGTCATGGCTCCCTCTCCCCCTGCAGCTGGGTGTTGGTCATCCTGGTCTCTTCAGTAAGCGCCATAGCGATCCTAACACAAACACAAGAAGCTGGGTCAGCACACTAAGATCCATCTAGTGAGTTTTCCTACCAATACTAGAGAACCAAACTGAAGAAAACTGACAAACAGGGAGAGACCACCTGGACTTGTTCAATACAAATGCTCAATTTCCCTTTTCAGTTGTGTGTCCTACTAGACAGGACAATAGAGTTTCTCTGTATGTGTAATTGTGTTGAGGTGTCTCTGGTCCTGTAGAGTTTCTCTGTATGTGTAATTGTATTGTGTTGAGGTGTCTCTGGTCCCGTAGAGTTTCTCTGTATGTGTAATTGTGTTGAGGTGTCTCTGGTCCTGTAGAGTTTATCTGTATGTGTAATTTTATTGTGTTGAGGTGTCTCTGGTCCTGTAGAGTTTCTCTGTATGTGTAATTGTATTGTGGTGTCTCTGGTTCTGTAGAGTTTCTCTGTATGTGTAATTGTATTGTGTTGAGGTGTCTCTGGTCCTGTAGAGTTTATCTGTATGTGTAATTGTATTGTGGTGTCTCTGGTTCTGTAGAGTTTCTCTGTATGTGTAATTGTATTGTGTTGAGGTGTCTCTGGTTCTGTAGAGTTTCTCTGTATGTGTAATTGTATTGTGTTGAGGTGTCTCTGGTCCTGTAGAGTTTATCTGTATGTGTAATTGTATTGTGTTGAGGTGTCTCTGGTCCTGTAGAGTTTCTCTGTATGTGTAATTGTATTGTGTTGAGGTGTCTCTGGTTCTGTAGAGTTTCTCTGTATGTGTAATTGTATTGTGTTGAGGTGTCTCTGGTCCTGTAGAGTTTATCTGTATGTGTAATTGTATTGTGTTGAGGTGTCTCTGGTCCTGTAGAGTTTCTCTGTATGTGTAATTGTATTGTGTTGAGGTGTCTCTGGTCCTGTAGAGTTTCTCTGTATGTGTAATTGTATTGTGTTGAGGTGTCTCTGGTCCTGTAGAGTTTATCTGTATGTGTAATTGTATTGTGTTGAGGTGTCTCTGGTCCTGTAGAGTTTCTCTGTATGTGTAATTGTGTTGAGGTGTCTCTGGTCCTGTAGAGTTTATCTGTATGTGTAATTGTATTGTGTTGAGGTGTCTCTGGTCCTGTAGAGTTTCTCTGTATGTGTAATTGTATTGTGTTGAGGTGTCTCTGGTTCTGTAGAGTTTCTCTGTATGTGTAATTGTATTGTGTTGAGGTGTCTCTGGTCCTGTAGAGTTTATCTGTATGTGTAATTGTATTGTGTTGAGGTGTCTCTGGTCCTGTAGAGTTTCTCTGTATGTGTAATTGTGTTGAGGTGTCTCTGGTCCTGTAGAGTTTATCTGTATGTGTAATTGTATTGTGTTGAGGTGTCTCTGGTCCTGTAGAGTTTCTCTGTATGTGTAATTGTATTGTGTTGAGGTGTCTCTGGTCCTGTAGAGTTTATCTGTATGTGTAATTGTATTGTGTTGAGGTGTCTCTGGTCCTGTAGAGTTTCTCTGTATGTGTAATTGTATTGTGTTGAGGTGTCTCTGGTTCTGTAGAGTTTCTCTGTATGTGTAATTGTATTGTGTTGAGGTGTCTCTGGTCCTGTAGAGTTTCTCTGTATGTGTAATTGTATTGTGTTGAGGTGTCTCTGGTTCTGTAGAGTTTCTCTGTATGTGTAATTGTATTGTGTTGACGTGTCCCTGGTCCTGTCACCTGTATGGTGTTCATGACGCCATTGGCCAGCACGGCCATCTTGCCCGCCACAGTCTTCACCCCCTGTTTGAACTGAGCAATGTCTGGCCCTGTCGGCAGCACACTCTCATAACCTGCTGCCCCTACAGAGACAGAGATAGAACTGTTATGAGAATTTTGTTATCAATGTTCATAAACTTCAATTAATCTACTCAGTCTGCAACCCAGAGTTTGTAAGATTCTGGTTGAATGAAACAGACAAGAGTCCCAACTTACAATAGTCAAAATGTTTATTCACGGGAACGTTCTCCAGTCCATTATACAAAAACATCCATTTTATCCTTGCTCCTTACTTACATACATACTTTCACACAAACAGTAGATATCCTACGCACATACATACACAAAAACAGTAGGTGAGTTTTATCCTTCTCCGTAATTCTCACCACTGTGTATCACTACCCAGCCGACAGTTCCATTCCCCCCAGATTAGGGAGACCTTGAGAAGTACTCCCTGTCCTCATAAGTTTATCCATAGTTCTCACCACTGTGTATCACTACCCAGCCGACAGTTCCATTCCCCCCAGATTAGGGAGACCTTGAGAAGTACTCCCTGTCCTCATAAGTTCCTCAGAGTTCTAGCCAGTTCTGTTCAAACACAGTTTAACTGTTCTCTGTATTTTCTTAGGTACACACATACATACACACACATTTCTCTCTCTCCCAGTCCAACCTAGTTGGACTTATGTTTAATACTTTAATTATTCCTTATCCATGCTACATAAACTATAATCCCAAATGGTTAAGTTTCAGGATAGAAATATTTAATCATTATCTATAAACATATAAATTATTTTATCACAAACACAAACATTAACAAATACTCAAACACACTCTCATAACTTGCTGCCCCTACAGAGACAGATCACAAACACACACACAACATTAACCCTTACCTGTGTCACGGTCACTCCCGTCCCCAAACAGGTCAGCAGAGCTGATGGACGTGTTGCCAGACAGGCCCTCCAGACGTGTCTTGGCCTCATACTGGGGAATGACAGAACACCATCTCATTAGACTAGACAACACCATCGCATTCGCTTGACTAGGCAACACCAACGACACAATCTCACTAGTTTAGGGCTGATCCCATTTAGACTGGTCGATTGTTTGGTCAATATGCTGCTGGTCGACCAATATTTCTTTAGTTGAGCAGTCAGTCGCAATATTATATATATTTTTTAATTGTACACCTGATTGGCGCCTGTCTGATTGGACTGATCCCTTGTGGTGGCCGTGGAACAGTCCATGACTAAGACATGTGCTACTGAAATTCTATACGATTCCATTACATAAGAACAATGGTGCAACACTAAATAAAAATATTATTTTATAACAAATGCGTTTGGATAGCAGTCGCTGTCCGCGGTTCTGAAACATCAGTGCGCTGTTGAATTGGCGCCTTTTCCTGGACCATGTTGCTATGTGGATAATAGCAGAGTTAACCAGCGTATTGGTGTTGAGAACAATGCGACGGAGACAGCGGTGGAGTGAGGAGACGAGGAAACAGCCCTTGCCTAAATTGTCTAGTCACAAAATGCCGGATACAGCAATTTCACAAATTAGGCAATAAAAAATGTTTCATACGTAACCTTACTTCTCACACGTGTTTACATCCCTGTTAGTGAGCATTTCTCCTTCGCCAAGATAATCCATCCACCTGACAGGTGTGGAATATCAAGAAGCTGATTAAACAGCATGATTCATTACACAGGTGCACCTTGTGCTAGGGACAATAAAAAGGCCACTCTAAAAATTTGCAGTTTTGTCACTCAACACAATGCCACAGATGTCTCAAGATGAGGGAGCGTGCAATTGGCATACTAGCTGCAGGAAAGTCCACCAGAGCGGTTGCCAGAGAATTGAATATTCATTTCTCTACCATAAGCCGCCTCCAACTTCGTTTTAGAGAATTTGTCAGTACGTCCATCCTGCCTCACAACCGCAGACCACGTGTTTGGCGTCTTGTGGGCGAGCGGTTTACTGATGTTCTCAACGTTGACAGAGTGCCCCACACATGTAGTGGGGGGATGGTATGGGCAGGCATAAGCTACGGACAACGAACACAATTGCATTTTATCGATGGCAATTTGACTGCACAGAGACACCGTGACGAGACCCTGTGGCCCAATGTCGTGCCATTCATCCACCGCCATCACCTCGGCCCCATGTCGCAAGGATCTGTACACAATTCCTGGAAGCTGAAAATTTCCCACTTATTCCATGTTGCCCATTGAGCATGTTTGGGATGCTATGGATCGACGTGTACGGCAGCGTGTTCCAGTTCCCGCCAATATCCAGCAACAATGACAACCGTTGAAGAGAAGTGGGACAATATCCCACAGGCCACAATCAACAGCCTGATAAACTCTATGTGAAGGTGAGGTGTCATGCTGCATGAGGCAAATGGTGGTCACACCAGATACTGACTGGTTTCCTGATACACTCCCCTACATGTAAAAAAATATATATTTTGGTAGAAAGAACAGAATACTCTCTGTCGACCAATATTTGAATTTATTTTACAGGGACAGCCCTACATTAGCTAAACTAGTCAACACCAACAACACCATCTCATTAGACTAGACAACACCATCTCATTAGACTAGTCAACACCTGTTCAGGAGTCTTATGGCTTGGGGGTAAAAACTGTTGAGAAGCCTTTTTGTCCTAGACTTGGCACTGCGGGTACCGCTTGCCATGGGGTAGTAGAGAGAACAGTCTATGACTGGGGTGGCTGGGGTGTTTGACAATTTTCAGGGCCTTCCTCTGACACTGCCTGGTGTAGAGGTCCTGGACGGCAGGCAGCTTTGCCCCAGTGATGTACTGGGCCGTACGCACTACCCTCTGAAGTGCCTTGCGGTCGGAGGCCAAACAAATGCTGTACCAGGCAGTGATGCAACCGGTCAGATGTTGCAGCTGTAGAACCTTTTGAGGATCTCAGGACCCATGCCAAATCTGAGGGGGTTTCCTGAGGGGGAACAGGCTTTGCCGTGCCCTCTTCACGACTGTCTTAGTGTGTTTGGACCATTCTAGTTTGTTGTTGATGTGGACACCAAGGAATTTGAAGCTCTCAACCTGCTCCACTACAGCCCCGTCGATGAGAATGGGAAAGTGCTAGGTGCTCCTTTTCCTGTAGTCCACAATCATTTCCTTGGTCTTGGTTACGTTGAGGGATAGGTTGTTATTCTGGCACCATCCGACCAGGTCTCTGACCTCCTCCCTAAAGGCTTTCTCATCATTGTCGGTGATCAGGCCTACCACTGTTGTGTTGTCAGCAAACTTAATGATGGTGTTGGAGTCGTGCCTGGCCATGCAGTCATGGATGAACAGGGAGTACAGGAGGGGACTGAGCACGCACCCCTGGGGAGCTCCAGTGTTGAGGATCAGCGTGGCAGATGTGTTGCTACCTACCCTCACCACCTGGGGGCATCCCGTCAGGAAGTCCAGGATCCAGTTGCAAAGGGAGGTGTTTAGTCCCAGGTTCCTTAGCTTAGTAATGAGCTTTGAGGGTACTATGGTTTTGAACGCTGAGCTGTAGTCAATGAATAGCATTCTCACATAGGTGCTCCTTTTGTCCAGGTGGGAAAAGGCAGTGTGGAGTGCAATGGATATTGCATCATCTGTGGATCTGTTTGGGCGGTAAGCAAACGACTACTTGGCGTCATGAGATAGCCTTTTTCTGCTCTCCAGAATAAAACCACCACCTTGAGAATTTAACAACAGACCATGTTTCCCTCCATTACGAGAGGACAAAGGTTGCAGACCAGCTTACCTCGATAATGAGAGGGCCGAGGTTTGAGACCAGACTGCTGAATCTTTTAACCATACCACGTTGTTAAACTCTTAGACTATTGATACCGACAGAATAAGAACAAGTCTTTGATATTAATTACTAGTCTGCAGCTAGGAATTCGGTATCATTGAATGTGAATACCGACAACCGCTGAAACACCTTTTCTACAAAGACATTAATGAATGTCACTCTGAACTATCTATTCTAACCACGATAGAGAGAGAGCGGACAGACTCCATCAGAAACAAACTTTTCAACAGAGATCCCGACGATACACTGAGCGTAAATATATATATTGATTGCAATTGTTCCCGAATGAGTGAGCATTCATGTGCAAAGGATTAGCATTTCAATTGTTATAATTATCAACTTTGTTGTGTCTTTTATCTCAGTTGACCCCCACTTCCCTTTTGTACACCAAGCTGCGATGCTGGTTTACCCCCCTAGGGAAACTCCGTTATCATTTCCTTGTAACTATCTACTGTTTGTTTATGCATTTCTGTGAATTACTTAGTTAGTAAATAAATGATTTTAAGACAATTGATGTATAGATGACTCATAGTGAAGACTGGGTTCGTGCAGATAACCAACAATTTACAACGTTTGGAATGAGACTAACGTGAGGTAAAGAAGAATTCATTAATCAGAAGACTATTGATCAGATATGAAAATATCTGAAAAGTTATATTAGGAAAATTATAACTTCGTAATCTGAATATTTTCCATGGTGACCCGACTTCCTAGTTAATTACAGTTACATGACTAATCAGTTTAATCACGTAATAATAATTAGAGAGTTATTTGATAAATAGGTCTTCAGTTTTAATAATGCCAAAGACAAGATCAAGTGCACAAGGCTACATGTGTGCAAAACTAACATTCACTGAGTAAAAAATGTCATAATTCCCCCTCATTCACACACAAGTGTTACTGTCAAGTTCAACACAACTAAGCCATATCTGTGGACTACACATTATTGCATTGTACACTATCTGCCTGTGGATATCTGTTCTACAATGTTCCAGCAGAGCATGAGACCCTTTGTTGGCATAATTGATCTCTTTCAGGCAGAGAGAACACCTGACCTACCCCTTTTTATCCACTGTATTGAAAAAGTGAGAAGGGGGGAAGTGTGTGGTGTTCCTTTTACCTCTATAGTGGCATCCAGCTTAAGCCAGGCCCGGCTCCAGCTACACTTGATCCCCGAATACACTTGTTTAACTAGCAACGCCTAATTTTCACCTAATTCTCTCTTCTGAAAATTAACCACATATTGTAGAGGGAAAACATTAGCAGTTAGTTCGTTAGCTAGTTAACTAAACAACATTTCACACAGATTGCCAGAGTCCAGTAAGCAACTAAAGTGTTATAACTTGAGGAACGGCACAACTTCCGGTGAAACTGGAGGGCGCGCAATTCAAATAAATAATCATAAAAATTATGGACATTAAACATTTTGGTACATACAAATGTCTTATATCGGTTGAAAGTTTAAATTCTTGTTAATCTAACTGCACTGTTTGATTTACAGTAGGCTTTACAGCGAACGCATGCCAATAGCGATTAAATATTCACTTACTTTTTGAACATTTTCCTCTGATTTGTCATCCAAAGGGTCCCAGCTATAACATGCGGTGTAGTTTTCTCTTTTCTGTACACATCAATGATGTCGCTCTTGCTGCTGGTGATTCTCTGATCCACCTCTATGCAGACGACACCATTCTGTGTACTTCTGGCCCCTCCTTGGACACTGTGTTAACTACCCTCCAGACGAGCTTCAATGCCATACAACTCTCCTTCCGTGGCCTCCAACTGCTCTTAAATGCAAGTAAAATTAAATGCATGCTATTCAATCGATCGCTACCAGCACCTGCCCGCCCGTCCAACATCACTACTCTGGACGGCTCTGACTTAGAATACGTGGACAACTACAAATACCTGGGTGTCTGGTTAGACTGTAAACTCTCCTTCTAGACTCACATTAATCATCTCCAATCCAAAATTAAATCTAGAATCGGCTTCCTATATCGCAACAAAGCATCCTTCACTCATGCTGCCAAACATACCCTCGTAAAACTGACCATCCTACCGATCCTCGACTTCGGTGATGTCATCTATAAAATAGCCTCCAACACTCTACTCAACAAACTGGATGCAGTCTATCACAGTGTCATCCGTTTTGTCACCAAAGCCCCATATACTACCCACCACTGCGACCTGTACGCTCTCGTTGGTTGGCCCTCGCTTCATACTCGTCGCCAAACCCACTGGCTACAGGTTATCTACAAGCCTCTGCTAGGTAAAGCCCCGCCTTATCTCAGCTCACTGGTCACCATAGCAGCACCCACTCGTAGCACGCGCTCCAGCAGGTATATCTCACTGGTCACCCCCAAAGCCAATTCCTCTTTTGGTCGTCTTTCATTCCAGTTCTCTGCGGCCAATGACTGGAACGAACTGCAAAAATCACTGAAGCTGGAGACTCACATCTCCCTCACTAGCTTTAAGCACCAGCTGTCAGAGCATTTTACAGATCACTGCACCTGTACATAGCCTATCTGTAAACAGCCCATCTATCTACCTACCTCATCCCCATACTGGTATTTATTTATTTATTTTGCTCCTTTGCACCCCATTATCTCTACCTGCACATTCATCTTCTGCCGATCTACCATTCCAGTGTTCAATTGCTATATTGTAATTACTTCACCACCATGGCCTATTTATTTCCTTAACTTACCTCATTTGCACTCACTGTATATAGACTTTTTGTTTTCTTTTGTTCTACTGTATTATTGACTGTATGTTTGTTTATTCCATGTGTAACTCTGTGTTGTTGTTTGTGTTGAATTGCTTTGCTTTATCTTGGCCAGGTCGCAGTTGCAAATGAGAACTTGTTCTCAACTAGCCTACCTGGTTAAATAAAGGTGAAATAAATGTTAAAAAATATCCCAAAAAGTCAGTTTAGTTGGCGCCATCGATTTGAGTAATCCACTACCCCTAAAATCTACCCCTAAACTTTGTTTCAACAAGTCAAAATACGTTTCTATTTAATCCTCAGATTCCCTAAAATGTAAATAAACTATAATATTTCATACAGAAAGTAGTATGTTCAATAGGAAAACGATATTTGCAAGTGCGTGTCCTTTTCATTGCGCGCGCATACACAAATTTCCAAGTCTGTGTCCCTGTAGTAAAACTCGTTATTCTTACTCGTTTTGGAAGAAACAAGCCTGAAACCTTGAACAAAGACTACTGACACCCAGTGGAAGCCACAGGAATTGCAATATGGGAGCTGAAATTTAGTATGCCCCTATACTTTCCATTGTAACAGCACGGGCTCTCAAAAAAAAATCTGGTTGGTTTTTCTTTGGATTTTCTCCTACCATGTCTATTGTGTTATAGTATCATACATTATTTTAACATTTCTACAAACCTCAAAGTGTTTTCTTTCCAATGGTACTAATTATATGCATATCCTGGCTTCAGGGCCTGAGTAACAGGCAGTTTACTTTGGGCACGTCAGTCAGGCGGAAATTGAGAAAAGGACCCTAGCCTGAAGAAGTACTATAGCGAATTGGTTAGGTTACTAATGTTAGCTCATCTGATGTTGTAATGTCAGCTTGCTAACGTTAGCTGTCTGGCTTTAATAGCCAGCTAATTTAAATGCGGCACGCTTTGCTTTCTAAGTTTCCGTTCAGTTGACAGGTGGCTTGGTATTTGTTGGTAATACAGTGGTGTAACTTTACCTCGGCATAGCTCTCGCGGCCAAAGAACATGTCGGAAGAGATGGCCTTGGCGTTGGCAAACTTCTGCCGGGCCTCGCTCGACTCGGACACGGGCGCCGCCGCCTCCGCCTTCCGCCGACTGGGCCGTTCTCCGATAGGCTGGATGCTGGAGATTGTCACCTCCTCTTTAGGCTCCTCATTCTCCAGGGCCCAGGAGGAGGTGAAGGAGGCCACTCCCCCATCAGAGTCCCACCGCGAGCCGAAGCCGTCGCCCGCCGTGAACGGGTTGTCCTTGTACCTGTCCCAACAAAACACACACACACAGAGGCAGGGATAGATCCAATGTTGTTGGTCAGGTCGGGATACACAAGGACACATGTATAATGGATTAGATCTGAGGAAACTGAGGATATATTACACAGACCCAAGGCTCTACCCCTAACCCACAGACCCAAGGCTCTACCCCTAACCCACAGACCCAAGGCTCTACCCCTAACCCACAGAACCAAGGCTCTACCCCTAACCCACAGACCCAAGGCTCTACCCCTAACCCACAGACCCAAGGCTCTACCCCTAACCCATAGACCCAAGGCTCTACCCCTAACCCACAGACCCAAGGCTCTACCCCTAACCCACAGACCCAAGGCTCTACCCCTAACCCACAGAACCAAGGCTCTACCCCTAACCCACAGACCCAAGGCTCTACCCCTAACCCACAGACCCAAGGCTCTACCCCTAACCCATAGACCCAAGGCTCTACCCCTAACCCATAGACCCAAGGCTCTACCCCTAACCCATAGACCCAAGGCTCTACCCCTAACCCATAGACCCAAGGCTCTACACCTAACCCATAGACCCAAGGCTCTACCCAAGGCACTACACCTAACCCATAGACCCAAGACTATTAGATAATTATGAAAAGATTGGATAGGTGTCTTAGCAAGATGAAGACAGGTATATCAAGCCTATCTGAAGGCAAGTTGGATCCATTACCATATTGTTAATACCAATCCAATCCTTTCAGCTGTATACAACAACCCCAGTGCCTGGGAGGTAGCTAGCTTGGGGTTGGAAGTCAATTTGGAATTGGACAGAAACCCATTTTTCCAATACTACTCCATAGGAAAAGACATTCCGATCTGTTTGGGGTGTGACGTACTTAGGGGGTCCGGAGGAGAAGCCCGGTTCATCCAACATGTCCAGTTTGGAGCGAGGCGAGGACTTGCCCCCCAAGGGCGTCTCCTGCTCAATCACCTGCATCTCTGACATCACTGAGTGAGATATGGTGCTGGAATACATAGAATACACACACACTTAAGTCATGTCCGCACACAATAATGTACTGCAACAAAATCTACACACACACACACACAGACACCGTAAACACATAAACACCACTGAAGTTAAAGCCACACTCTGTAACATGGCATCCTATCAAAGAGTGGGACACCAACCAAAAGAGTCAATAATTAAAGGGATACTTCGGGATTTTTGGCAATTAGGACCTTTATCTACTTCCCCAGAGTCAGATCAACTCCTGTATCTACTTCCCCAGAGTCAGATCAACTCTTTTATCTACTTCCCCAGAGTCGTCAGATTAACTCCTGTATCTACCTCCCCAGAGTCGTCAGATCAACTCCTTTATCTACTTCCCCAGAGTCAGATCAACTCCTGTATCTACTTCCCCAGAGTCAGATCAACTCCTTTATCTACTACCCCAGAGTCAGATCAACTCCTGTATCTACTTCCCCAGAGTCGTCAGATTAACTCCTTTATCTACTTCCCCAGAGTCAGATCAACTCCTGTATCTACTACCCCAGAGTCAGATCAACTCCTGTATCTACTTCCCCAGAGTCGTCAGATTAACTCCTGTATCTACTTCCCCAGAGTCGTCAGATCAACTCCTTTATCTACTTCCCCAGAGTCGTCAGATTAACTCCTGTATCTACTTCCCCAGAGTCGTCAGATTAACTCCTGTATCTACTTCCCCAGAGTCGTCAGATTAACTCCTGTATCTACTTCCCCAGAGTCGTCAGATTAACTCCTGTATCTACTTCCCCAGAGTCGTCAGATTAACTCCTGTATCTACTTCCCCAGAGTCGTCAGATTAACTCCTGTATCTACTTCCCCAGAGTCGTCAGATTAACTCCTGTATCTACTTCCCCAGAGTCGTCAGATTAACTCCTTTATCTACTTGCCCAGAGTCGTCAGATCAACTCCTTTATCTACTTCCCCAGAGTCGTCAGATCAACTCCTTTATCTACTTCCCCAGAGTCATCAGATCAACTCCTTTATCTACTTCCCCAGAGTCATCAGATCAACTCCTTTATCTACTCCCCCAGAGTCAGATCAACTCCTTTATCTACTACCCCAGAGTCAGATCAACTCCTTTATCTACTCCCCCAGAGTCAGATCAACTCCTTTATCTACTACCCCAGAGTCAGATCATCTCCTTTATCTACTACCCCAGAGTCGTCAGATCAACTCCTTTATCTACTTCCCCAGAGTCAGATCAACTCCTTTATCTACTTCCCCAGAGTCAGATCAACACCTGTATCTACTTCCCCAGAGTCAGATCAACACCTGTATCTACTTCCCCAGAGTCAGATCAACTCCTTTATCTACTTCCCCAGAGTCAGATCAACTCCTGGATACCATTTTTATGTCTCTGCGTGCAGATACCCATTCACTTCCAATCATTGCGCTAACGCTAGTTAGCATTGGCTCACAAAACTCTCTCTTAACTTCATTCAAACTTGACACGGACTATAAAAATGGTGTCCACGAGTCCATCTGACTCTGGGGAAGTAGATAAAAGGTCCTCAATGCCAAAATCCCAAAGTATCATTTAAGCAGGAATGCTATAGCCTACAGTAGCACATGCAAACAGGCAGCACTCATTTGCTATTTGTAGTGCTCAAGGAACGCTTATTCCATGAGAGAAACATTACTGTTCTTTGTAAACATGGTGTGAACACTGATAACTTGATTACCTGCGGTTGCCGAAGCCCATGCCCAGTCTCTCAGCCTGCTCTCTCTTCTTACCCTCCATGTTCTGCATCTTCTTGTTGTCCATCTTCCTGTCAATCTCCAGCTCCTTGTAGGCCAGGCGCATGGAGGCCACACTGCAAAAAGAGACACATTTGCCAATTGTTCTACATTCATTTGCAACAATTTTGGGCATTTTAGGAAATTCTCCTCCCGACCATGTCGTTCTCCTCGTAAAATGATGACCAACATTACCCTCCGTGTGTAAAATGTATTAAGACAATAATTATCATTTTTGTTCCACGGTTATGGTCCATAATTGTCGGTTGCACGATAATATGATTATTGAGCCAGCGGATGTCACTACTGGCTGTCCTAAAGGATCTCTTCCATTCACTTTCTGTATGCAGAAGTAGGCTGTATTATTCATACAACCTCTGAACAGTCTGGCCATGAGAAGACAGCAAATATTAATTTAGTGTAAACACTAAAACAGCAGGAAGAGCAGAATCTGGTGCGGAGGTGTTTCCATGCTCTCTGACTGTCAAAAAGTGTGGTTCACTCACATGGACTCCTCTGCCTGTTTCTTAGCATCAGCTGCTTGCTCCTCTCGCTGCTTCTCGGCTACCTGGGCCTGTTTCTCCACCTCCGAGAAGCTCTTACTGCTCACCTTCTGGGCCCCCAGGCCCTTCTTAGCACCCAGCTGGAGGGAGAGAGGAGCACAGAGGAGATGGTTACACACAGCTGTGGACAGATAGAGGAAATGACTGCCCCCCAGTGGACAAGTGGTAGTATTACATTCATGGTTTGATCAACGCACTCTTGATTCATTAGCCAGGTTTGGTGATTCTGATTTGGGACATTTGTTTTTCTGGTCAACGTGACTTATCGAGGAACAACACCGAGCCCTAACTACATGCCAGATCTAGGGCTCCACGTGTTTCCTAGTCAGATCACGTGACCAGCCAAAACCCCGCTCCTCACGCAGAGCCCCCTGTCTGAGTGCTGAAGGGGGTGTAACCTACCCCTTTCTTAGTAGTGCTGGGCTTCTTTTTCCCAATGATGGATTGCTTCACATCTGTAACACAAAGCTCATCATTAGAACACTGGTGGACAGCGACAGGCCAGGGACTCCCGAGTCGTAATCGCTCTGCATAACTTTGAAAAAGGAAGTTCTACACACACACACACCAATGTTTACCCCTACAAATGCATAGGTGTGCCCCCCATACATGTGAACGCACAAACCGCTGTACGTTTCCCCTCTTGTTAAAAGGTGCAAACATTCAGTGTCCTTAGCAGACGCGACACGAAGAACATGACAACGCAGTCAGACGAGAAATAGCATCCCAACGGTCCTTTTATCCAGTCAGAGCCGTTTCGAGACAAGCCACGTGCTACAGTCAGCAGTGTTATATCACTGCAGCTGAAGGACAGCACCATTGTCGTACACCTGACAGAAATAGTTTCATTAGTTTACGTTATTCTAAAGTTATGGGACACACCGTTACTATAATAAGTATTCACCCCATTGGACTTTCACATTTTGATACGAAGTAGAACTGAAATGATAAGCACCAAATCAGTGATCCATACCAAATACTCCATGTCAAACTGAAAATAAAATGATATAAGATGTTCACAAATGAAGAAAAATGAATAACTCAAATATCTTGATTGTATAGATATAGGCAAGCCTAAATGGAGTTGAGCAGAAAACATTTGTGTAGCAAATCACACAATAAGTTGCATGGCCTCCGTGTGTGAAATAATAAGGGGTCAACATGAGTTGAATGACCCTTTCTTGGTACCCCAAACATACAACCTCTGTAAGGTCAGACACATTTCAGTTGTACAACTGACTAGGTGTCCCCCTTTCCCCTCAGTGAAGTAGTGCATTTCAAGCAGAGATTCAAACAACGATCGGGGAGCTTTTCAAATGCCTCATAAAGGGGCAGTGATTGGTAGATGGGTAAAAAATATATATATATATAATATATATTTTTTTTATTTAAAAAGCAGGCACTGAATATCCCTTTAAGCATGATCAAGTTATTAATTAAGCTTTGGTTGGTTTATCAAACCACCCAGACCCAACAAAGATACAGACGTCCTTCCTAACTGAGCTGCCGGACGGGAAGGAAACCGTGCAGTGATGTCATCATGAGTCCTACTGTGACTTTAAAACAGCACCAGGGTTTAACGGCGATGATGGGACAAAACTAAGGATGGTTCAACCACATTGTAGTCACTCCACAATACTGATCTAAATGACAGTCAAAAGGAGGAAGTCTGTACAGTATTTTATCCCTCACTTTGACATGAGACTATTTTGTGTAGATCAGCGATGAAAAAAATTACATTTAAATACATTTTAACCCCAATTTGTAACACAATAAAACATGAAGAAGTCCAACGGGAGTGAAAACCTATGATAGACACTAAGCCTGCTAGGTCTGTGACCGAGGCTACATGTTGAATGAAAGGCACTGTAAGCCTGCTAGGTCTGTGACCGAGGCTACATGTTGAATGAAAGGCACTGTAAGCCTGCTAGGTCTGTGACCGAGGCTACATGTTGAATGAAAGGCACTGTAAGCCTGCTAGGTCTGTGACCGAGGCTACATGTTGAATGAAAGGCACTGTAAGCCTGCTAGGTCTGTGACCGAGGCTACATGTTGAATGAAAGGCACTGTAAGCCTGCTAGGTCTGTGACCGAGACTACATGTTGAATGAAAGGCACTGTAAGTCTGCTAGGTCTGTGACCGAGGCTACATGTTGAATGAAAGGCACTGTAAGTCTGCTAGGTCTGTGACCGAGGCTACATGTTGAATGAAAGGCACTGTAAGTCTGCTAGGTCTGTGACCGAGGCTACATGTTGAATAGGGGTTTGTCTGACTGTTGTATTAATGTTAGGAGACTGGAAGAACGAAGAAAGCCTTGGCAGTCGCACATTTTAGTTAGAGCTGGGAGGGAGGGGCTTAAGCTTGCGTGTCACAATCAGGTGAGGTGTCAGTCAAGCACAGAACCAACCATGCTTCCTGAAAATCTGGCCAGCCAATGGGCTAACGGCAACTTTTAAAAAGGCGTTCCAATCACCTTTGGGTAGCTGTGGTTGATCTGACGACAAACGCATGGAGTCCTCTACGGACAAAGCAGACACAGGTGTTACTGAGGGCTCCACGGTCATATGGAAAACCTCCAGTGACTGTATTACAGGGTGGGCTATGTATGGGAGGGGTCGGGACAATTTGGTGCCTGGTCCAAACATCTAAGGGGGGTCTCCAATTCTGGGAAGAGCCAACAAGAGCAGCCTTGCCAGAATATCAGGGGGGGGGTTTACTGTGGATGTTGAGGTCTGTAAATGGCTGTAACCATCACCTATTCCTTGTTTTTAAGGTCAGCAAAGATCTTTGAGAGGTGAGGGGAGGAGCTGTTGTCATGTGAAAGGAGGCAGAGGAGGAACAGGATGTTGGCTGATGACTTACCCATAGTGACTTTGGGAGATTGCTCAGTGCTCAGTCCCTCAATGCTTGGTCCTTCCTCCAGCTCTGAGAATGTCAAATACAATCACAGATCAACTGTCTAATTCAACCTCAGAAACATATGGGAAAGCTCCAGACGAAAGGATAGGAGAGGGGGGACTGTGTGTGTGTGTGTGTGTGTGTGTGTGTGTGTGTGTGTGTGAGAGACTCACGAGTGCTGGCGGTGTGGGGGGCTTTGGGTGTGTCCTCCAATAGTTGAGGAGTGAGGGTTCCATTGTGTTCTGTCAGGGAAGGAGCCGTCACATCCCAGCTGTTTGAAGGCTGCAGACACACCAATTCGGTCACATTAAATAACACAACACATACACACAGAACCAACACTACTGCACCCACAGAATGAACACAGAAGCACAAAACACTTGTGTGATTGGTGTGATTTGAACAGTAGCCCTCAGGCCTACCTGAGTATGCTCAGTAAAGAAGTCTGCCTGTCTCTTCTCTGGGGCGGCAGGCTGGCTGCTCACACTGGATTGGTCAATCCACAGCTGAGAGAGAAAGAGGAAGGGTTAACGGACGCCATTCACACCGACAAATGACATTTACTCCTGAGGTGCTGACCTGCTACACCCCCAGCAACCACTGTGATTATTATTTGACCCTGCTGGTCATCTATGAACGTTTTAACATCTTGAAGAACCATCTGGCCTTAATGACCATGTACTCTTATAGTCTCCACCCGGCACAGCCAGAACCCTCTACAACCACTGTGATTATTATTTGACCCTGCTGGTCATCTATGAACGTTTTAACATCTTGAAGAACCATCTGGCCTTAATGGCCATTTACTCTTATAGTCTCCACCCGGCACAGCCAGAAGAGGACTGGCCACCCCTCAGAGCCTGGTTCCTCTCTAGGTTTCTTCCTAGGTTCTGGCCTTTCTAGGGAGTTTTTCCTAGCCACCGTGCTTCTACATCTGCATTGCTTACTGTTTGGGGTTTTAGGCTGGGTTTCTGTATAGCACTTTATGACATCTGATGATGTAAGAAGGGCTTTATAAATACATGTGATTTAGATGGCCCAGAGCCAAATCAACCCCTGGCCTCTATAGATATAGACATCATGAGTCTATACCCACTAGATTTGGGAAAGGAATATGCTGGTCATAGGGATCGTATTGATTTCCCATTTTAAATACAGCTCAGCTCTATCACACCTGCTTAAACAGTTTGGCCCAAACCGAAGAACATCATAGTTGATGATTCTGAAACTAGCGAGTTAAAATATGAAACACCTCTACACACTCACAGCACATTCAAATCTGATGTGGTATCTGCAAAAGCCTTGTGAGGACCTGGAAGTGCATCTGCATGCAGCTGCACCAATAAGAACAGATCTGGTGTTTGTGGGTAAGTATGTATCGTGTGGTCCATCCACAAGACATTAATTAATGCTGCTGGTGACATCACACGTGGAGTTTGCCCACTCGCTGGTGACTCAACAGGCCAATGTGTAGCTGATATGGGTGGCTGTGGGAGGGACGAGAGAGGGGGAGTTCGTTGCCTTCTCAGTGGAGGAATAATATCACCGTAGGAATATATAGACCTATATAGATAACCATAAGACATAATAATATATAGATAACCATAAGACATAATAATATATAGATCTATATAGATAACCATAAGACATAATAATATATAGATAACAATAAGACATAATAATATATAGATCTATATAGATAACCATAAGACATAATAATATATAGATCTATATAGATAACCATAAGATATAATAATATATAGATCTATATAGATAACCATAAGACATAATAATATATATATATAGATAACCATAAGACATAATAATATATAGATCTATATAGATAACCATAAGACATAATAATATATAGATCTATATAGATAACCATAAGACATTAATATATAGATCTATATAGATAACCATAAGACATAATAATATATAGATCTATATAGATAACCATAAGACATAATAATATATAGATAACCATAAGACATAATAATATATAGATAACCATAAGACATAATAATATATAGATATATATAGATAACCATAAGACATAATAATATATAGATCTATATAGATAACCATAAGACATAATAATATATAGATATATATAGATAACCATAAGACATTAATATATAGACCTATATAGATAACCATAAGACATAATAATATATAGATATATATAGATAACCATAAGACATAATAATATATAGATAACCATAAGACATAATAATATATAGATCTATATAGATAACCATAAGACATAATAATATATAGATCTATACAGATAAACATAAGACATAATAAAATATAGATCTATATAGATAACCATAAGACATAATAATATATAGACCTATATAGATAACCATAAGCCATAATAATAATATATAGATCTATATAGATAACCATAAGCCATAATAATAATATATAGATCTATATAGATAACCATAAGCCATAATAATAATATATAGATCTATATAGATAACCATAAGCCATAATAATAATATATAGATCTATATAGATAACCATAAGACATAATAATAATATATAGATCTATATAGATAACCATAAGACATAATAATAATATATAGATCTATATAGATAACCATAAGACATAATAATATATAGATCTATATAGATAACCATAAGACATAATAATAATATATAGATCTATATAGATAACCATAAGACATAATAATAATATATAGATCTATATAGATAACCATAAGACATAATAATATATAGATCTATATAGATAACCATAAGACATAATAATATATATATATAGATAACCATAAGACATAATAATATATAGATCTATATAGATAACCATAAGACATAATAATATATAGATCTATATAGATAACCATAAGACATAATAATATATATATATAGATAACCATAAGACATAATAATATATAGATCTATATAGATAACCATAAGACATAATAATATATAGATCTATATAGATAACCATAAGACATAATAATATATAGATCTATATAGATAACCATAAGACATAATAATATATAGATCTATATAGATAACCATAAGACATAATAATATATAGATCTATATAGATAACCATAAGACATAATAATATATAGATCTATATAGATAACCATAAGACATAATAATATATAGATCTATATAGATAACCATAAGACATAATAATATATAGATATATATAGATAACCATAAGACATTAATATATAGACCTATATAGATAACCATAAGACATAATAATATATAGATATATATAGATAACCATAAGACATAATAATATATAGATAACCATAAGACATAATAATATATAGATAACCATAAGACATAATAATATATAGATCTATATAGATAACCATAAGACATAATAATATATAGATCTATATAGATAACCATAAGACATAATAATATATAGATCTATATAGATAACCATAAGACATAATAATATATAGATAACCATAAGACATAATAATATATAGATAACCATAAGACATAATAATATATAGATATATATAGATAACCATAAGACATAATAATATATAGATCTATATAGATAACCATAAGACATAATAATATATAGATATATATAGATAACCATAAGACATTAATATATAGACCTATATAGATAACCATAAGACATAATAATATATAGATATATATAGATAACCATAAGACATAATAATATATAGATAACCATAAGACATAATAATATATAGATCTATATAGATAACCATAAGACATAATAATATATAGATCTATATAGATAACCATAAGACATAATAAAATATAGATCTATATAGATAACCATAAGACATAATAATATATAGATCTATATAGATAACCATAAGACATAATAATATATAGATCTATATAGATAACCATAAGACATAATAATATATAGATCTATATAGATAACCATAAGACATAATAATATATAGATCTATATAGATAACCATAAGACATAATAATATATAGACCTATATAGATAACCATAAGCCATAATAATAATATATAGATCTATATAGATAACCATAAGCCATAATAATAATATATAGATCTATATAGATAACCATAAGCCATAATAATAATATATAGATCTATATAGATAACCATAAGACATAATAATATATAGATCTATATAGATAACCATAAGACATAATAATAATAAATAGACATATATAGATAACCATAAGACATAATAATAATATATAGATCTATATAGATAACCATAAGACATAATAATATATAGATCTACATAGATAACCATAAGACATATTAATAATATATAGATAACCATAAGACATAATAATATATAGATAACCATAAGACATAATAATAATATATAGATAACCATAAGACATAATAATAATATATAGATAACCATAAGACATAATAATAATATATAGATAACCATAAGACATAATAATAATATATAGACCTATATAGATAACCATAAGACATAATAATATATAGATCTACATAGATAACCATAAGACATATTAATAATAATATATAGATCTATATAGATAACCATAAGACATAATAATAATATATAGATCTATATAGATAACCATAAGACATAATAATAATATATAGATCTATATAGATAACCATAAGACATAATAATATATAGATCTATATAGATAACCATAAGCCATAATAATAATAATATATAGATCTATATAGATAACCATAAGACATAATAATAATATATAGATCTATATAGATAACCATAAGACATAATAATAATATATAGATCTATATAGATAACCATAAGACATAATAATATATAGATCTATATAGATAACCATAAGACATAATAATATATAGATATATATAGATAACCATAAGACATAATAATAATAATATATAGATCTATATAGATAACCATAAGACATAATAATAATATATAGATCTATATAGATAACCATAAGACATAATAATATATAGATCTATATAGATAACCATAAGGCATAATAATAATATATAGATAACCATAAGACATAATAATATATAGATCTATATAGATAACCATAAGACATAATAATAATATATAGATCTATATAGATAACCATAAGACATAATAATATATAGATCTATATAGATAACCATAAGACATAATAATATATAGATCTATATAGATAACCATAAGACATAATAATAATATATAGATCTATATAGATAACCATAAGCCATAATAATAATATATAGATCTATATAGATAACCATAAGACATAATAATATATAGATCTATATAGATAACCATAAGACATAATAATAATATATAGATCTATATAGATAACCATAAGACATAATAATAATATATAGATCTATATAGATAACCATAAGACATAATAATATATAGATCTATATAGATAACCATAAGACATAATAATAATAATAAATAGACATATATAGATAACCATAAGACATAATAATAATATATAGATCTATATAATAACCATAAGACATAATAATATATATATATATAGACATATATAGATAACCATAAGACATAATAATAATATATAGACATATATAGATAACCATAAGACATAATAATAATATATAGATCTATATAGATAACCATAAGACATAATAATAATATATAGATCTATATAGATAACCATAAGACATAATAATATATAGATCTACATAGATAACCATAAGACATATTAATAATATATAGATAACCATAAGACATAATAATATATAGATAACCATAAGACATAATAATAATATATAGATAACCATAAGACATAATAATAATATATAGATAACCATAAGACATAATAATAATATATAGATAACCATAAGACATAATAATAATATATAGACCTATATAGATAACCATAAGACATAATAATATATAGATCTACATAGATAACCATAAGACATATTAATAATAATATATAGATCTATATAGATAACCATAAGACATAATAATAATATATAGATCTATATAGATAACCATAAGACATAATAATAATATATAGATCTATATAGATAACCATAAGACATAATAATATATAGATCTATATAGATAACCATAAGCCATAATAATAATAATATATAGATCTATATAGATAACCATAAGACATAATAATAATATATAGATCTATATAGATAACCATAAGACATAATAATAATATATAGATCTATATAGATAACCATAAGACATAATAATATATAGATCTATATAGATAACCATAAGACATAATAATATATAGATATATATAGATAACCATAAGACATAATAATAATAATATATAGATCTATATAGATAACCATAAGACATAATAATAATATATAGATCTATATAGATAACCATAAGACATAATAATATATAGATCTATATAGATAACCATAAGGCATAATAATAATATATAGATAACCATAAGACATAATAATATATAGATCTATATAGATAACCATAAGACATAATAATAATATATAGATCTATATAGATAACCATAAGACATAATAATATATAGATCTATATAGATAACCATAAGACATAATAATATATAGATCTATATAGATAACCATAAGACATAATAATATATAGATCTATATAGATAACCATAAGCCATAATAATAATAATATATAGATCTATATAGATAACCATAAGACATAATAATAATATATAGATCTATATAGATAACCATAAGACATAATAATAATATATAGATCTATATAGATAACCATAAGACATAATAATAATATATAGATCTATATAGATAACCATAAGACATAATAATATATAGATCTATATAGATAACCATAAGACATAATAATAATATATAGATCTATATAATAACCATAAGACATAATAATATATATATATATAGACATATATAGATAACCATAAGACATAATAATAATATATAGACATATATAGATAACCATAAGACATAATAATATATAGATCTATATAGATAACCATAAGACATAATAATATATAGATAACCATAAGACATAATAATAATATATAGATCTATATAGATAACCATAAGACATAATAATAATATATAGATCTATATAGATAACCATAAGACATAATAATATATAGATCTATATAGATAACCATAAGACATAATAATATATAGATCTATATAGATAACCATAAGCCATAATAATAATATATAGATCTATATAGATAACCATAAGACATAATAATATATAGATCTATATAGATAACCATAAGACATAATAATATATAGATCTATATAGATAACCATAAGACATAATAATAATATATAGATCTATATAGATAACCATAAGACATAATAATATCAGCAGGAATTTAAACAAACATGGTGTAATTCCAAAAGCTCAATGTTCAGTGGTATAGTGGTTACAACCACAACTTGGGAGTAGGGATGTATCACTGTGAGCCTGGTTTATAATGCTGGGTTAAGGGCGAGTTGTTACATGCATACATGCTACATATGGTACGTTTGGGTGACCGTTGAAGCTGAGCCCACACTCACGTCAGACCCATATTTGGACAGCGCCGTGTTGGCTTGCTGTCGGATCTTCTCTCGGTACATCTGTGCCGCGCGGCTGTTGTACTTGGCGGTAGTGTCGTTGGTGGAGCAGCCATGCTGGCGGAAGAAGGCCGTCTTCACCAGGAGGACACAGACAAGAAGGGAGATAGTCAGATTCAGAGAAGGTCCCGTTTAAAGTTGTGTGTTGTTCAACGTCTATATATAATGGAATGTTATCGTACCGCGTTGGCGTTGCCTCCGACCTGCATACATCTCAGCTGAAACCAGTTCCAGTTGGAGTCGAGCTCAGTGGATCTGAGATGAAGAACAAAACAACATGGGGATTGTATCAAATAATTATCCTTGACAGTGTATGACAGTAAAACGTGTGATTGTCGAGCCGTGTGTGTGTGTGTGTGTGTGTGTGTGTGTTTGTGTGTGTGTGTGTGTGAGAGAGAGAGAGAGACAGACAGGCTACCTGATAAAGCTGAGGTGCACTCCTAGAGAGCGATGAATGCCAGAGCAGTTGATGCACAGAAACACTCCATATGGTATACTGGCCCAGCTGGGGTTCTTGGCAGCACAGTCAAAGCACGCCTTGCACAGAAACAAACACACAATACACTGCCTAGTTAGCTAGCTACATACCTACAGCAGACATGTCTGGATGTGGTCTTAAACAGGGAAGAGAACAAGCTGTGTAGTTACAGACATGGGACACACTTGTACATTAACCATAAAGCACTGTTCATTGTCAATGACTAAACTCAAGAGTTATTTACACAAGATCCCAGGTCCTACATATTATCGCCTCCTCAAGGATTGGATGTCCAATAGCTTTCCTGCTTTTTAAAAACTTGGCTATCAGTGAACCTATAGCTGAGATAAAAGTGGCCGTGAGTTCATCTCAATAAGTTGTTCTTTCTACTGCTGAGGAAGACCGACTGATAGTGCTCCATCATATTTAAATCAGCTGTTTTAATTAAGGAAGATTACACAGAAAATTAACATATTTTAGACTATTGAGATGCAACCCATCAGAGGAAGAGGCGACGCGAGAGGAAAAGTAACATATTTTAGACTATTGAGATGCAACCCATCAGAGGAAGAGGCGACGCGAGAGGGGAAACTGCTAGAAAAAAAATCTGTCTCCTCCATCAGGTGGCAATTTTCAACAAAAAACTTGCCCATCAAGCGAGGCGTTGAGTGTCGAAGGTCAATGAGTGTTGAATTTGGTCAACGAAAGGCGTTTTGACGTTTTGTTGCTACGAGTGTACTGATATAAGTAGGACGTGTCACCCGGCAACTTCGAGAGAAAAAAAAAAACTCTACATCAGAGTTGTGCCTAGTTTAGTGCTATCCGGTACCCTTGAGACGTCCCTAGCCTAAACCCTAACCTTAACCTTTTTTAATGTCAACTTCAATGGAGTAAAGTCAGAGTTGGAACATCCCAATGGTCCCAGATAGCAAGGACCATTGTGCATGTTGTTCACACGCAAATCTGCCCTCTCTCATTGGCTAGAATTGTCCCACCTGATCGCACCTCCTCACGACTGTATTTCCAATGACAGAGCGACCACTCGATCATCTGGTCAACATAATACAGCGTTTCCCAAACTAGGGGTTGCTTGATTTGAAAAATGGGGTCACGAGAGAAACGACAACAAAATTGCGCTTCACTCATAGAACCAGGGTAATGTCTGTAACCTCTGGTAGCTGCTATATGGGAGTTGTAATAGTCAATAATGGCAAGTTGAATGCCTGATTCCTGGGCTTAAAGGAGATTCGCCATATCAACATCTTCTGTAAGGCCCAATTCTGATCCAGTCAACCCCTAGCCCAAGAATGTACTCTTAAGGAGTGTAGTCCTTAAGGTCCAATGAATGACCTTATATACTGAACAAAAATATAAACACAACAATTTCAAAGATTTTACTGAGTTACAGTTCATTTAAGGAAATCAGTCAATTTAAATAAATTCATTAGGCCCTAATCAATGTATTTCACGACTGGGCAGGGGTGCTGCCATGGGTGGGCCTGGGAGGGCATAGGTCTACCCACTTGGCAGCCCGGCCCAACCAATCAGAATGAGTTTTTCCAACCCAAAAGGGCTTTATTACAGACAGAAATACCTCTTAGCACCCAACCCCTCCCTCCACAGGTGAAGAAGCCAGATGTGGAGGTCCTGGGCTGGCATGGTTACAGGTGGTCTGCAGTTGAGGCCGGTTGGACATACTGACAAATTCTAAAAAAACGACATTGGAGGCGGCTTATGGTAGAGAAATTAACATTCAATTCTCTGGCAAAAGTTCTGGTGTTCATTCCTGCAGTCAGTATGGCAATTGCGCACTCCCTCAAAACGTGAGACATATGTGGCATTGTGTTGTGTGACAAAACTGCTCCTTTTAAAGTGGCCTCTTATTGTCCTAAGTACAAGATGCACCTGTGCAATAGTCATGCTGTTTAATCAGCTTCTTGATATGCCACACCTGTCAGGTTGGTGGATTATCTTGGCAAAGGAGAAATGCTCCCCAATAGAGATGAAAACAAATGTGTGCCAACAAAGAGAAAGGCTTTTTGTGTACATGGAAAATGTCTGCGATTGTTTTATTTCCGCTTATGAATCATGGGACCAACACTTTACATGTTGCGTTTATATTTTTGTTCAGTGTAGGTTATTTTCAGAGGTAAACTGTCTCTGGCAGCCAGAACAGCAAAATACTCCAACTAAACAGGAATTGATTCTCAATTGCGATACGGTTCTAGAAACATAAATCCCTTAAGTTCATAACACATCTCCAAAATATACACATACACCGTTTTAACCGGCTTCACAGTTGCTGCCGAGAGTATTTTTCGGTTACAACACGTTTCTGGTGGTCTTCTTCCATTACACACGAAGCACAGGTGGTCGCCTCAGTCTTCCGTCAACACACGCTGTAACATGGAGATATGGCCGTGTGGGGAGACGAATATAAAAAGGTGTATTGTACTTTACCTTTTTGAAAATTATTTCTCGCTGATATGAAAGATAGGTTCCTTATTTCCCAAAACCGTAGCGCAAGTGATGCGTGTTCAAGTTCATGGCTCTTAAAGTTCCCCTGGGAAGAAGATAGCATCAGTCGCAAAAGGTAGTTCTCGACTATGGATGAGGCAACGTTAGTCGACCCCGGGAATTTAGCCTGGTACGTTTAAGCTAGGCAACTTTGCATTTTGGTAATAGCTTATTAGCTGGACATCTGGATTGAAAGGAAAATAACCTAATGGCTAGCTAGCTAACGTTTGTTAGGAATCCAATTACGTTGGCTTTGGTGCTAACGTTAGACAATCTCTTTCAGACATTGGCCCCGTCCCTACTCGTTCTGGCTCAAATTAACAAGTCACACGACTGGTTAACTAGGTTAGAAAAGCAGGGTGCGTTGACGATACATAGCATAGTATACGTGGCCGATTTAGATAAGCGAAGTTAGCTCACTAGGATAGCAGAGCAGCTAACGTCAGCTTCTTGCTGGCCGTCGTAAGGCCCAGGCAGAGACCAGCTTGCTACCGTAGACGGATGGACGTGATCATTTTTCTGGTCTACGTTCCACCTCCAATAACGGATCAATAAACGAGTGAATAGACACCAAGCACTTATTCGTGTTACCTTGTTAGTTGGAATAGACCGTAGTCTTTTAAAAATGGTCAGAATTTCTGTCTTGTTCGGCTCCGCAGCCATCTTGCTACCTTTCTAGAGGTACGGGTGCCAGTGGGGATAAAAAATGCTGGGTTGTTCGCGAAGTTCGATCAGAGGTGATGCTGCGTTCATATGCCCCTCGTAAAGTCGGAAACAAACAGTTTTGTAAGAGCGCTGATTGTTTAAACTTTTTTGTATGCCTATTTGGAGTGTAGTTAAAAAATGGACCCCAAAAGGTTCTTTGACTGCTTTATTCAGGGACAGAACAACCGATTTTAAAAACTTGTCAGCTCATGTAACAGATGTGAAATGGCTAGCTGGTTAGCGGTGGTGCGCGCTAATAGCGTTTCAATCGGGCGATGGCCTGTCACTTCACCGGCCAAAAGCGGTGAGGAAGGTAAGCCCAGTTCAAATCGAGCATCACCGGGCCATGATGTCAACAAAACAGCATGATAAATCATTCAGAAACATATGTAACACATGTTACAATTTTCAAAGTAGTTTTCCTTGGGATAGGCCTATATACGTTTTATAAGAGTTGATCGCGGCAAGTGTATAACTACAACCAGTTAGCAACTCGGAAAGGTCCGAGTTTCCTAGTTCCGACTAGTACTTAAATGCGACAGAAGGCCCAATCATGACACCGAGCAACAGCGCCGTATTGAACGACCAGCCAACTCAGAGGAAGTTGCAATTTAGCTCGCCCGGTTCACCCTGTGAGAGGAGTTTAGTCTGGATTAAACTTGATTGCATTCGTTTTGAAAACGGCTGAGGTGAGAGATTGCGTTTGTGCAAAAAAAAGAATTGGACCATATTTATAATTCTTCAAATCAAATATATGTACAAGCCGAAATAATAATTGTCACAAGAATAGGCATATGTACAGGCTATATACCAATAGCCGAATCATATATCCACAGCCATTATTCATCATAATTACAATTTAAAAAACAAGGCTTTAGCGTTTAAAAAACATGCATGGTGATACTTTTCAAATGTGTAGGTATGGTCTAAACAAGTGAAGCTCATAGGTCACTGCAACAACAACTACCAAATCACCAATAAGATTACAGTCTCATTGGCATCCTTTCATTGCAAAGGAAAATATATATATATATAATGATTATAGCAATCTAATTATGAAGTGAGGCAACACAGGATCAAACAATGCGATTTTTTTCTCCAAATACTTTGAAGTGCATCACAAACCCGGTTATTCCAGTCATTGAATTACTCCACGCCTCCACCATATAAAGGAATAGGAACGAGGAACTTGAAGGAGATGATTAGACAGACAGACAGACAGACAGATAGGCTAAGAGAAAGACATAATGGACCTTGGTATGCTGCTCCTGCTGGTACTCAGCAGTGCCGTCTGCCACAGCGCGGATTCAACGTATTATGGTGGGACTGTGCGCTGTACAATACCGGGATACATGCCCCCAGACTCGAAATGGACAGGGGAGGTAGGTTCCTATGAGTGCGTAACTTGATTTGCAATAAATAGTCAATACATAGTCTACAAAGTACATGCCAAGCCTGCCAGTGCCTTTAATACTATAATACTCATAACCAGTGGTGGAAAAAGTACCCAATTGTCGTACTTAAGTAAAAGTAAACATAGAAAACGACTCAAGTGAAGTAATCCAGTAAAATACTACTTGAGTAAAAGTTCTAAAAGTATTTGGTTTTAAATATACTGAAGTATCAAAGGTACAAGTAAATGATATGTATCATTTCAAATTCCTTTTTAAACCAGACAGCACAATTTTTTTTTTTACTTATGAATAGCCAGAGGCACACTCCAACAGTCAGACATCATTTACAAACGAAGCATTTGCGTCTAGGGAGTCCGTCTGATCAGAGGCAGTAGTGATGACCGCTTGTTCCCGATCTGACCATTTTCCTGTCCTGCTAAAGCATTCGAAATGAGTGCTAAAGCATTCGAAATGAATTTTTTTTACAGGGGAAATGGGAAAAAATGTATTGTGTCATTTTGGAGTCACTTTTATTGAAATAAGAATATAACATGTTTCTAAACACATTGTGGATGCTACTATGATTACGGATAATCCTGAATGAATCACGATATTTGTGCATCTTTCTCACTCAAGCTGACTGTCTGCACTTTAACCAAAACATTGTTTTTGCTTAGTTACTTTACACCACTGCTCATAACCAATTTCACAAGGTACATCTACCATTTCTGGCAGTGAAAGAAACACACAATTTCTGTCTTGCTTCTATGTTTGGGAATAAAACTGTTGAAATGATGTAGCTTAATTTATCACTTTTGGGGAAGATTTTTTTTAATATTTTTTTTATGTGGAAATGAAAATGAACGTCAGGAGATCATGTGATCATACAGGTTTAACATGCACATCCAAGAAATACACTGATCTATAAACGAGCTCTGATTCTGAAAGACACAGGTGGTGTTCATCCATGCCTTTTCTTTAGCAACTGTTAAAGAAAACTTTATCTTTATTGATCGATAGAGTATCAGGTAAAATAATAAAGGAAGAAAGATATAGGAGGAGGAAGAGAGAAAGGAAGATAGAAGGGGGAGGAAGAGAGAAAGGAAGAGAGAAGGGGGAGGAAGAAAGAAAGGAAGATAGAAGGGGGAGGAAGAGAGAAAGGAAGAGAGAAGGGGGAGGAAGAGAGAAAGGAAGAGAGAAGGGGGAGGAAGAGAGAAAGGAAGAGAGAAGGGGGAGGAAGAAAGAAAGAAAGGAAGATAGAAGGGGGAGGAAGAGGAAGAGAGAAAGGAAGATAGAAGGGGGAGGAAGAGGAAGAGAGAAAGGAAGAGAGAAGGGGGAGGAAGAAAGAAAGGAAGATAGAAGGGGGAGGAAGAGAGAAAGAAAGATATAGCAGGAGGAAGAGAGAAAGGAAGATAGAGGGAGGGAGAGAAAGGAAGATGGAGACGGGAGGAAAAGGGGGGGAGAGAAAGGAAGATGGAGGGGGAGATAGAGAGAAAGGAAGATGGAGGGGAAGATGAAGAGAGAAAGGAAGATGGAGGGGGAGATAGAGAGAAAGGAAGATGGAGGGGAAGATGAAGAGAGAAAGGAGATAAAGCTAGGGTTGATAACAGTACACTGTAAATCCAGATGTGCTGTCATTACTCAAAACTTGTGAGGAAACTCATTGCACTTAATATATCTGAGCAGTGGTGTAAAGTACTTAAGTAAACAATACTTTAAAGGACTACTTAAGTATTTTGTGAAGTATCTGTACTTTACTTTACTATTTATATTTTTGTCAACTTTTACTTTTGCTTCACTACATTCCGAAATAAAATTTTGACAGGAGAATTGTCCAATTCACACACTTGTCAAAAGAACATCTCTGGTCATCCCTTTTCCCTCTGATCTGGCGGACTCACTAAACACAACTGCTTCATTTGTTAATGATGTCGGAGTGTTGTAGTGTGCCCCTGGCTATACATACATTTAAAAACGAAAATGGAATTGTGTCATCTGGTTTGATTAATATAAGGAATTTGAAATGATTTATACTTTTACTTTTGATACTTAAGTACATTTTAGCAATTCCATTTACTTAAGTATTTTTAAAACCAAATACTTGTAGATTTTTACTCAAGTATTATTTTACTGGGTGACTTTCATTTTCCTATTAAGGTATCTTTACTTTTACTCAAGTATGACAATTTAGTACTTTTTCCACCGCTGTATTTCAGTACAGTTACTTAAAGTGATATTGTCACTGTGACAATAGATTTGAGTTGTATCAACTTGAACATTTAGAGTAATGCCCCCACTAAGCCACGCCTCCAATATAATTTACAGATTGAAATGTAGAGTTACCACCCACGACTGTACTTGTTAGTGACAGAGACATGGTTGTTGAATTTGTTCATTTTCAGTCCTGTGGCCTTCACCAAGTGAGTTCCTAGGTGAATGTTATCATTATAATAAAACTCATTATGACAATACATTACATATCTCATAAAGCCTTATTATGAATCCTGGCTTTACTTTAATACATTGGCATGAAACTCATGGTTTACAGGCCACATAAGGCCTGCAAGTAGATTTGCAAAATTCAGTTAACTTTCCCCAAATTCCCAGATTTATTATTTTTAAAAATGGAGTTAATGTGACTTATCATTTAGTTTTGAGTCAGTACTACATAAACATTTAAAGCACTAATGACTTTTCATTGAGTTCAACTTACTAGTAGTATTTGAGTTCAAATGCCTTGGCTTTTACGGTGTAGTTTGTGGTCAATTCCAAGCAATTTCCTGTTAGTAGATTTGCAAATGGAAAATCTTAAGTGCAATTTATAAAAAATGAAAACAACACTCCGAATCAATTCCACATCCAATGAAAGTAAGAAATTGATTTAGCAGCTTTTCTACATAAACTAGGTGATGGAGGAAATTGATTTAGCAGCTTTTCTACATAAACTAGGTGATGGAGGAAAATGATTTAGCAGCTTTTCAACATACACTAGGTGATGGAGGAAATTGATTTAGCAGCTTTTCTACATAAACTAGGTGATGGAGGAAATTGATTTAGCAGTTTCTTTATGTAAACTCTGTGGAAGGATCTTCAAGTTGAGAAATAGCTTGAGTCATGGGACAATATTACAGTACATTTACCATCTAATGCACTCTTGATAACTATTCAACAATATATTATATCAAACATGTATTACTTATTTGTTCTATCTTTGTGCAACCGTTTTTCGTTCTCTTGATGCAACCCTTCTTTCTATCTTGATGAAGCCCTTCTTTCTATCTTGATGTAACCATTCTTTCTATCTTGATGTAACCATTCTTTCTATCTTGATGTAACCATTATTCATTCTGTCTTGATGTAACCATTCTTTCTATCTTGATGCAACCCTTCTTTCTATCTTGATGCAACCATTCTTTCTATCTTGATGCAACCATTATTCATTCTGTCTTGATGCAACCATTCTTTCTATCTTGATGCAACCATTCTTTCTATCTTGATGTAACCATTATTCATTCTGTCTTGATGCAACCATTCTTTCTATCTTGATGTAACCATTATTCATTCTGTCTTTGTTACGGTGCGTGAATGAGGACCCAAAAGCGAATTAACGTAAACAGAGCTTCTTTAATAACAAAACAAAACGTAGGCTCAGATGGACCGGCAGGTTCCGACAGGACAGGACAAGGTTGCAGCAAACATGACGATAGTCTGGTTCAGGCATGAACAACACAAACAAGAATCCGACAAAGACAGGAACAGGAACAGAGAGAGATATAGAGACCTAATCAGAGGGAAAAAGGGAACAGGTGGGAAAAGGGGTGACGAGGTAGTTAGGAGGAGACAAGGCACAGCTGGGGGAAAGAGGGGGAGAAAAGGTAACCTAACAACGACCAGCAGAGGGAGACAGGGTGAAGGGAAAGGACAGAAACAAGACACAACATGACAGTACATGACAGTACCCCCCCCACTCACCGAGCGCCTCCTGGCGCACTTGAGGAGGAAACCTGGCGGCAACGGAGGAAATCATCGATCAGCGCACGGTCCAGCACGTCCCGAGAGGGAACCCAACTCCTCTCCTCAGGACCGTACCCCTCCCAATCTACTAGGTACTGATGACCACGGCCCCGAGGACGCATGTCCAAAATCCTACGGACCCTGTAGATGGGTGCGCCCTCGACAAGGATGGGGGGGGGGGAGGGGGGAAGACGAGCGGGGGCGCGAAGAACGGGCTTGACACAGGAGACATGGAAGACCGGGTGGACGCGACGAAGATATCGCGGAAGAAGAAGTCGAACTGCGACAGGATTAATGATCCGAGAAATACGGAACGGACCAATGAACCGCGGGGTCAACTTGCGAGAAGTGGTCTTAAGGGGAAGGTTCTGAGTGGAGAGCCAAACTCTCTGACCGCGACAATATCTAGGACTCTTAGTTCTACGCTTATTAGCAGCCCTCACAGTCTGCGCCCTATAACGGCAAAGTGCAGACCTGACCCTCTTCCAGGTGCGCTCGCAACGTTGGACAAAAGCCTGAGCGGAGGGGACGCTGGACTCGGCGAACTGAGATGAGAACAGCGGAGGCTGGTACCCGAGGCTACTCTGAAAAGGAGATAGCCCGGTCGCAGACGAAGGAAGCGAGTTGTGGGCGTATTCTGCCCAGGGGAGCTGTTCTGACCAAGACGCAGGGTTGCGAAAAGAAAGACTGCGTAAGATGCGACCAATAGTCTGATTGGCCCGTTCTGCTTGACCGTTAGACTGGGGGTGAAAGCCGGAAGAGAGACTGACGGAAGCCCCAATCAAACGGCAAAACTCCCTCCAAAATTGAGACGTGAATTGCGGACCTCTGTCCGAAACGACGTCTGACGGAAGGCCATGAATTCTGAAAACATTCTCGATGATGATTTGTGCCGTCTCTTTAGCAGAAGGAAGCTTAGCAAGGGGAATAAAATGATCCGCCTTAGAGAACCTGTCGACAACCGTAAGAATAACAGTCTTTCCCGCTG
Organism: Oncorhynchus mykiss; assembly: GCF_013265735.2. NCBI lineage: Eukaryota > Metazoa > Chordata > Actinopteri > Salmoniformes > Salmonidae > Oncorhynchus > Oncorhynchus mykiss. Next base: position 50,839,396 of record NC_048590.1, read on the forward strand.
ACGAAGGCAGTCCGGTGACAAAATCTAAGGCGATGTGAGACCACGGTCGAGAGGGAATGGGAAGCGGCCTGAGACGGCCGGCAGGAGGAGAGTTACCGGACTTAGTCTGCGCGCAGACCGAACAAGCAGCCACGAAGCGACGCGTGTCATGCTCCCGGGTGGGCCACCAAAAGCGCTGGCGAATGGAAGCAAGCGTACCCCGAACGCCAGGGTGGCCGGCTAACTTGGCAGAGTGAGCCCACTGAAGAACGGCCAGACGAGTAGGAACGGGAACGAAAAGAAGGTTCCTGGGACAAGCGCGCGGCGACGGAGTTTGAGTGAGCGCTTGCTTTACCTGCCTCTCAATTCCCCAGACAGTCAACCCGACAACACGCCCCTCAGGGAGAATCCCCTCGGGGTCAGTGGAGGCTACTGAAGAACTGAAGAGACGAGATAAAGCATCAGGCTTGGTGTTCTTAGAGCCCGGACGATAAGAAATCACGAACTCGAAACGAGCGAAAAACAGCGCCCAGCGCGCCTGACGCGCATTAAGTCGTTTGGCAGAACGGATGTACTCAAGGTTCCTATGGTCAGTCCAAACGACAAAAGGAACGGTCGCCCCCTCCAACCACTGTCGCCATTCGCCTAGGGCTAAGCGGATGGCGAGCAGTTCGCGGTTTCCCACATCATAGTTACGTTCCGACGGCGACAGGCGATGAGAAAAATACGCGCAAGGGTGGACCTTGTCGTCAGAGAAGGAGCGCTGAGAAAGAATGGCTCCCACGCCCACCTCTGATGCGTCAACCTCGACAATGAACTGTCTAGAGACGTCAGGTGTAACAAGGATAGGTGCGGATGTAAAACGATTCTTGAGGAGATCAAAAGCTCCCTGGGCGGAAACGGACCACTTAAAGCACGTCTTGACAGAAGTAAGGGCTGTGAGAGGGGCTGCCACCTGACCGAAATTACGGATGAAACGACGATAGAAGTTCGCGAAGCCGAGAAAGCGCTGCAACTCGACGCGTGACTTAGGGACGGGCCAATCAATGACAGCTTGGACCTTAGCGGGATCCATCTTAATGCTTTCAGCGGAAATAACAGAACCGAGAAATGTGACGGAGGAGGCATGAAAAGAGCACTTCTCAGCCTTCACAAAAAGACAATTCTCTAAAAGGCGCTGGAGGACACGTCGAACGTGCTGAACATGAATCTGGAGTGACGGTGAAAAAAATCAGGATATCGTCAAGGTAAACGAAAACAAAGATGTTCAGCATGTCTCTCAGGACATCATTGACTAATGCCTGAAAGACAGCTGGAGCGTTAGCGAGGCCGAAAGGAAGAACCCGGTATTCAAAGTGCCCTAACGGAGTGTTAAACGCCGTCTTCCACTCGTCCCCCTCCCTGATGCGCACGAGATGGTAAGCGTTACGAAGGTCCAACTTAGTGAAAAACCTGGCTCCCTGCAGGATCTCGAAGGCTGAAGACATAAGAGGAAGCGGATAACGATTCTTCACTGTTATGTCATTCAGCCCTCGATAATCTATGCAGGGGCGCAGGGACCCGTCCTTCTTCTTAACAAAAAAAAACCCCGCTCCGGCGGGAGAGGAGGAGGGGACTATGGAACCGGCGGCAAGAGCTACAGACAAATAATCTTCGAGAGCCTTACGTTCGGGAGCCGACAGAGAGTATAGTCTACCCCGGGGGGGAGTGGTTCCCGGAAGGAGATCAATACTACAATCATACGACCGGTGTGGAGGAAGAGAGGTGGCCCTGGATCGACTGAACACCGTGCGCAGATCGTGATATTCCTCCGGCACCCCTGTCAAATCACCAGGCTCCTCCTGTGAAGAAGAGACAGAGGAAACAGGAGGGATAGCAGACATTAAACATTTCACATGACAAGAGACGTTCCAGGAGAGGATAGAATTACTAGACCAATTAATGGAAGGATTATGACAAACTAGCCAGGGATGGCCCAAAACAACAGGTGTAAAAGGTGAATGAAAAATTAAAAAAGAAATGGTTTCGCTATGATTACCAGAAACAGTGAGGGTTAAAGGTAGCGTCTCACGCTGAATCCTGGGGAGAGGACTACCATCCAGGGCGAACAAGGCCGTGGACTCCCTTAACTGTCTGAGAGGAATGTCATGTTCCCGAGCCCAGGTCTCGTCCATAAAACAGCCCTCCGCCCCAGAGTCTATTAAGGCACTGCAGGAAGCTGACGACCCGGTCCAGCGTAGATGGACCGACAAGGTAGTGCAGGATCTTGAAGGAGAGACAGGAGTAGTAGCGCTCACCAGTAGCCCTCCGCTTACTGATGAGCTCTGGCTTTTACTGGACATGAAGTGACAAAATGACCAGCAGAACCGCAATAGAGACAGAGGCGGTTGGTGATTCTCCGTTCCCTCTCCTTAGTCGAGATGCGGATACCTCCCAGCTGCATAGGCTCAGCACCCGAGCCGGCAGAGGAAGATGGTAGTGATGCGGAGAGGGGGGCAACGGAGAACGCGAGCTCCTTTCCACGAGCTCGGTGACGAAGATCAACCCGTCGCTCAATGCGAATAGCGAGTTCAATCAAGGAATCCACGCTGGAAGGAACCTCCCGGGAGAGAATCTCATCCTTTACCTCTGCGCGGAGACCCTCCAGAAAACGAGCGAGCAAAGCCGGCTCGTTCCAGCCACTGGAGGCAGCAAGAGTGCGAAACTCAATAGGGTAGTCTGTTATGGATCGATTACCCTGACATAGGGAAGACAGGGCCCTGGAAGCCTCCTCCCCAAAAACAGATCGATCAAAAACCCGTATCATCTCCTCCTTAAAGTCCTGATACTGGTTAGTACACTCAGCCCTTGCCTCCCAGATTGCCGTGCCCCACTCACGAGCCCGTCCAATAAGGAGAGATATGACGTAGGCGACACGAGCAGTGCTCCTGGAGTAAGTGTTGGGCTGGAGAGAAAACACAATATCACACTGGGTGAGGAACGAGCGGCATTCAGTGGGCTCCCCAGAGTAACACGGCGGGTTATTGATTCTGGGCTCCGGAGATTCGAAAGCCCTGGAAGTGGCCGGTGGATCGAGGCGGAGATGGTGAACCTGTTCTGTGAGGTTGGAGACTTGGGTGGCCAGGGTCTCAACGGCATGTCGAGCAGCAGACAATTCCTGCTTGTGTCTGCCTAGCATCGCTCCCTGGATCTCGACGGCTGAGTGGAGAGGATCCGAAGTCGCTGGGTCCATTCTTGGTCGGATTCTTCTGTTACGGTGCGTGAATGAGGACCCAAAAGCGAATTAACGTAAACAGAGCTTCTTTAATAACAAAACAAAACGTAGGCTCAGATGGACCGGCAGGTTCCGACAGGACAGGACAAGGTTGCAGCAAACATGACGATAGTCTGGTTCAGGCATGAACAACACAAACAAGAATCCGACAAAGACAGGAACAGGAACAGAGAGAGATATAGAGACCTAATCAGAGGGAAAAAGGGAACAGGTGGGAAAAGGGGTGACGAGGTAGTTAGGAGGAGACAAGGCACAGCTGGGGGAAAGAGGGGGAGAAAAGGTAACCTAACAACGACCAGCAGAGGGAGACAGGGTGAAGGGAAAGGACAGAAACAAGACACAACATGACAGTACATGACAGTCTTGATGCAACCCTTCTTTCTATCTTGATGCAACCCTTCTTTCTATCTTGATGTAACCATTATTCATTCTGTCTTGATGCAACCATTCTTTCTATCTTGATGTAACCATTATTCCTTCTGTCTTGATGCAACCATTCTTTCTATCTTGATGTAACCATTATTCATTCTGTCTTGATGCAACCATTATTTATATCTTGATGCAACCATTTCTAAACATTCTTAATGCAACCCGACCTATCTCCCCTAGCAGTGCCCTATATTTAAAAAGCTTCTCAGAGTGGTAGAGCTGATCTAGGATCAGGGTCCCTGTCCGTATACTCTTATTCATTATGATCTAAAAGGCAAAACTGATCCTGTATCAGCACTCCTACTCTGAGGCTGTCTGTGAGTATGGGTCCTAACCTGTGTGCTGGCAGGTACAATTCCACTACCGTGAGAATGGCCGGGACAGGTGTGAACAGCAGTTCTCCTGGGAGTGCACCAGCGGCTACTGTAATGGCAGTGCCAACCGCCAAGGACCTGTCGTGCAGACCACCGACAAGGACCAGTCCGGCCAAAACCTCTGGTGCCAGTCGGAGGGACACTTCACTAGAAACTTCACTAGGGACCAGAAAACCCAATCCTACACCCTGAGGTAAACTTGGATTTTCTGGGTGTGGTGGAGGAAGGGGCGGGGGGTTGACGTCAGCCTCTGGGTGTTAGAGACAGGAAGTCATCTGTTGAATGCTGTTTTGACGAGTAATAAGCACATCATCCAGGCATCTTGACCCCCCTCCCCCGACACACACAAACCCTGTATAGTTACTGTTGCTGTGTCTGTTGTGCTCCGATCCCATCAAACAACATTTTGCTCGATTTTAATGTTAGAAAGACATAACATTGCAATCTGAGCACTGTGGAAATAACAGTTATATTGATGATGTGGATGGAATCACTAGAAAATACTGGTATCTGTCAGAATGATGTCATGCTGATCTACCACTTCAATGCACTGATTCAACCTCTCATTGTAGTGACTCAGGTTGCTGTTGGGGCTCCAATGTCAATGGAAAGACCAACTGGACAATACACACCGAGGTGGATTTGGGGTTACGGGTCAGCCCGGGGCCTCCAACCCAAAACACACCTCCTGTCACGGCAACTGTCCCAACCCTGCGGTACGACCACGAGGGAAGCAAACTGAATGTACCAAAAAAAGAGTTTCTGCCAAATAACCACACACTAAACTTAGTGGCATATTTCAACCTGAGCCTTTTAGAACCCATAGAGGCCGTCTCAGTCATCTACAGCAGCATTCTAGAATTCTATTGTGGTCTAAAGGGTTAAACAATACATTCTGTTTTATTCTACATAACACTACAGTCAGCTGTTATCTGGGATTATTATCTACTAATGAAAGTGTTTTTTTGGTTTCTCTCTGTGATGTCATGAGTAGAGTTCCTCAGAACTGCTTTTCCACTCTTCCTCTCTTGGCCTATGACCCGGATGGAGATGACGTGAGGTGCCACTTCCCTGTGAACGTCGCACACCCCAACATTACACTTGACAGGGTAATAAAATTAACAATATCCCTCCCTGCAGATTGATGTAGATGAAATCAGGCCCGTTTATTAACGGTTTAGTGCGTGGGGTATTATTAAGATAGCTAAAATCAGATTGGTTGAAGAATTGTTCCGACTTCGAAGGCACGTGAACAATCCCTGCGGAGGTACTGCAGAGGGTTCCCCCTCTCAATGTTTTTATGAATATCGCTAGCAACAACAGAATAAACACATTTATTTTTACATACCCACAGTAGAAAAGAGGATAATAACTTATTTCTAACGATGTCAACTTTATTTCTCAACTCTGAATATTGAGCAAATTACACTCCTGGTATCCAATTACACTCACTGGAGTATCTGATTTAGGATTTTAAAAAGCACATGCGAATAGGGGTGGCTTTATGTGCTCGTGGGAAATGGGAAACTGGGAAGTGGGAAGTCGTAAGTCCGACATGAATGTGTTCACATGCCTTTGAAGTTAGATCGATTCTTTAACAAATACGATTTTAGCTAGCTTGATAAGCTAACGTTGCTAATAATAAAATTAGCTTGCTTAACATTGACGATATGGTCAAACTAGCGACATTATCCTCATTGATAATGTTGTAATTGTCAAAAAAGGATTTGTTGTAATTTTTTGGTTGAAAAGCTGAAATGTCAGTGGTGAAACGTCGCTACATGGAAACAACAAGCTTCCCACTTGTAACTCCGACTTAGAAGGTCTTTCCCACTTGTAACTCCGACTTAGAAGGCCGTTCCCACTTGTAACTCCGACTTAGAAGGCCGTTCCCACTTGTAACTCCGACTTAGAAGGTCGTTCCCACTTGTAACTCCGACTTAGAAGGTCGTTCCCACTTGTAACTCCGACTTAGAAGGTCGTTCCCACTGGTAACTCCGACTTAGAAGGTCGTTCCCACTTGTAACTCCGACTTAGAAGGTCGTTCCCACTGGTAACTCCGACTTAGAAGGTCGTTCCCACTTCCGATAACTCTGATAGCATGTGAATGCGGCATAGGCTACCAGTGCCGCTGGCTGCTGGTAAGCTTTCTTGACTTGGACATAATGCTTTGCCAACACATGGCTGGCCTTTGTTTAACCAGATAAACAGTTGCTCTTAGCAAAAATGTGTTTGTAATTACCTTTCTAGCTAATAGGATATGTTTAGGCTTACACTTCCTCTTCCAATTATAATGTGGGGAGATCAAAATAATGAAAATTATCTACGAAATACTTTCAATTTAAAATGTTGATTACTTCTCCTTTCCATTATCATTTACCTGATTGTGAAGGAAAAAAACGTTTTTGCTAACTGTATGATGTTGGTCGCCGATTTGCCTGGGACGGGTCCCTGGGTCGCCGGTTTGCCTGGGACGGGTCCCTGGGTTGCCGGTTTGCCTGGGACGGGGTCCCTGGGTCGCCGATTTGCCTGGGACGGGGTCCCTGGGTCGCCGGTTTGCCTGGGACGGGTCCCTGGGTCGCCGGTTTGCCTGGGACGGGTCCCTGGGTCGCCGGTTTGCCTGGGACGGGTCCCTGGGTCGCCGGTTTGCCTGGGACGGGTCCCTGGGTCGCCGGTTTGCCTGGGACGGGTCCCTGGGTCGCCGGTTTGCCTGGGTTGCCAGTTTGCCTGGGACGGGTCCCTGGGTTGCCGGTTTGCCTGGGTTACAGGTTTGCCTGGGACGGGGTCCCTGGGTTGCCGGTTTGCCTGGGTCGCCGGTTTGCCTGGGATGGGGTCCCTGGGTTGCAGGTTTGCCTGGGATGGGGTCCCTGGGACGGGGTCCCTGGGTCGCCGGTTTGCCTGGGACGGGTGCCTGCGTCGCCGGTTTGCCTGGGACGGGTGCCTGAATCGCCGGTTTGCCTGGGACGGGGTCCCTGGGTTGCCGGTTTGCCTGGGTTGTCGGTTTGCCTGGGATGGGGTCCCTGGGTTGCTGGTTTGCCTGGGATGGGGTCCCTGGGTTGCAGGTTTGCCTGGGACGGGTCCCTGGGTTGCCAGTTTGCCTGGGACGGGTCCCTGGGTTGCTGGTTTGCATGGGACGGGTCCCTGGGTTGCCGGTTTGCCTGGGACGGGTCCTTGGGTTGCTGGTTTGCCTGGGATGGGGTCCCTGGGACGGGGTCCTCTGGGTCGCCGGTTTGCCTGGGATGGGGTCCCTGGGACGGGTCCCTGGGTTGCCGGTTTGCCTGGAACGGGTCCCTGGGTTGCTGGTTTGCCTGGGACGGGTCCCTGGGTTGCTGGTTTGCCTGAGACAGGGTCCCTGGGTCGCCGGTTTGCCTGGGACGGGTCCCTGGGTTGCCGGTTTGCCTGGGACGGGTCCCTGGGTTGCCAGTTTGCCTGGGACGGGTCCCTGGGTTGCCGGTTTGCCTGGGACGGGTCCCTGGGTTGCCGGTTTGCCTGGAACGGGTCCCTGGGTTGCCGGTTTTCCTGGGTTGCCGGTTTGCCTGGGAAGGGTCCCTGGGTTGCCGGTTTGCCTGGGTTGCAGGTTTTCCTAGGACGGGGTCCCTGGGTTGCCGGTTTGCCTGGGTCGTCGGTTTGCCTGGGATGGGGTCCCTGGGTTGCCGGTTTGCCTGGGACTGGTCCCTGGGTTGCTGGTTTGCCTGGGACGGGTCCCTGGGTTGCTGGTTTGCCTTGGACGGGTCCCTGGGTAAGATAATGTTGAAGGTCCCTGGTCTAGTGTGAAAAACCCTTGTTTATTATTATTTATTATAAACATTCAATCCAATTGAGCACAATTAACATCCAACATCCAATGTTCTGGGATCAGCTTTTCCTTTTCAGATCATAATGAATAGGATTCCGTGGACAGGGAGACATTGTTCCTAGATCAGCAGTTAATTCACTATCATCTCATCCATCCAGGTCCAGTGCACTCTGCATGCCACGGGCCGGTTGGCTGTAGGGTTGCATGTATTTGAGGTGCTGCTGCAGGACCACCCCACTGTAGACGTCAACATGACGGGATATAAATCTAATTATACCAGAAAGGCCCTGAACGAGTCCTATGCCAGTAACCCGACTCCGACCCCGTTCAGCCGCGTGCCTTTGCAGTTTGCCGTGGAGAGTAAGTAGCAAGTCTCACAGTTGAATGCTTCCTTTTGGCATAGTGGAACCAACCAATCAATTTAATTAAATGTGATTTGTCTAGAGTCTTGTCTAGTCGTATAATATGTATCAGATCAGTGACGCATAGTCATTTGTCAAAAAATAAAACAGAATTTGAGTTGCATTTTGGTAAAAGTGGTGTAGGTTTCAAAATTGAACTCGTAGTTTGTTTATGCAAATGATGTTATGTTCACCTGGTGGAATGACAGTAAAGATGATGGTGCGTTCCAAAATGGCAACCTGCATGGTTTTAATCTCCCTAATTACATTACTAATTACCTTTATTTACTGAGAGCAGCACAAAATGGCAACCTGCATGGTTTTAATCTCCCTAATTACATTACTAATTACCTTTATTTACTGAGAGCAGCACAAAATGGCAACCTGAATGGTTTTAATCTCCCTAATTACATGACTAATTACCTTTATTTACTGAGAGCAGCACAAAATGCTATCAATCTAGCTAAAAACAAACACCCTACTGCGCCTGATAAAATAATCAGACAACAATTTAGTCCGAAGCATTGTCAGTCATTGTTTACAGACATGTATGTCGCTGTGGATCCTCTAAAGGGGTAATCTGGGATTCCAACAATGGCAAAGCAGACACCGTGCCACTTTTTTTGGTAAACAGCTGAGGGATGGGTCTGGAGAAATGCAACCACTCTCAAATCTATCCATAGCCCTGTCTATACAAGGACTGACTATCCATGAGATTAAAATGATAGCTATGGATACAAGGACTGACTATCCATGAGATCAAAATGATAGCTATGGATGCAAGGACTGACTATCCATGAGATCAAAATGATAGCTATGGATACAAGGACTGACCATCCATGAGATCAAAATGATAGCTATGGATACAAGGACTGACTATCCATCAGATCAAAATGATAGCTATGGATACAAGGACTGACTATCCATGAGATCAAAATGATAGCTATGGATACAAGGACTGACTATCCATCAGATCAAAATGATAGCTATGGATACAAGGACTGACTATCCATCAGATCAAAATGATAGCTTTAACCATGCTATAAAACTATACAAACATTAGATTAAATAAAACAAGCTTGTATTTTAGCTAGTGATTTATTAAGACAGTTGAACTAAGCTCCTGAGGCATTTCTATAAGTTATAGTCTTGAAGAATCAATGTCTATATATCATTAATTTAATAGTATAATAATGGATGTAGCAATCCCAGAATGCCCCTTTATTAACACACCCACTAGATGTCTAAAACCTGTCCTTTCTGTGGTTTTAGTCCAGCCAACTCTGTCCAACTGTCTCCCTGGCTACATAGAGAATGCCAAGAGTGTGCAAAGCTGCCATCAAGGCAAAGGGTGGCTACTTTGAAGAATCTTAAATATAAAATATATTTAGATTTGTTTGACACTTTTTTTGGTTACTACATGATTCCATATGTGTCATTTCATAGTTTTGATGTCTTCACTATTATTCTACAATTTAGAAAATAGTAAAAATAAATAAATAACCCTTGAATGAGTAGGTGTGTCTAAATGTTTGACTGGCACTGTATCTAAAACCTGTCCTTTCTGTGGTTTTAGTCCAGCCAGCTCTATCCAACTGTCTCCCTGGCTACATACGACCACAGTTCTTGACTCCAACACCTTCACATGGGGATGTCCATCATGCCGCTGTGGGTCACCTGTACCAACTCGAAGCCCGAGTAAAAACCGCCCATGCCAAGTAAGAGTATCTCTCTCACCTACATCACCTTATTGTCCAAAACTCCATCGACTTCCCCCGTTGTTTTACCTCTGGACTGACTGACTGCAGAGACCACAACACTTAGCAATGCTCGTTTTTTTAACCAGCTTGAAAACAGCACATGAAAACTGAAAATGAATGAGATGAATAGAGTTTGATATAACCAAAATACTCCTTGGTATCCTCGCACTTGTCCAGGGGTTGTAACTTCTCTGTCTTTCTGCTTCCTCAAAGGACATTTGACTTCCAGGTCAGCGGCCCTTCCAACATGACCAAGAAGATCAGGGATGAGGGCTTTGGTGTCACGAGGCTCTTCCTGGGCTGGATCCCGCAGGAAAGACACCTGAGACAAAACATTCCCATCTGTTTCACTGCCGAGACAAACGAGAGGTACGTTGAAGGGACATTTACAGTAATTGTTGTTGTTGTTGTTCTGTGGTCATTGTTGTTCTCATTTGTTCTTCATTTCAGCCAGTCAGAGATGAGATGTGTGGTTGTGGTGGTGGCCAAAGCCCTCGCACTTACAGGTAAGTTGATTTTCACCCCCTTCAATCATTGCACTGTTGCTAGATAGACTTCCATGTATGTTATAGTGTAAGATCCAATCCTAACGTGATGACACACACATAACACGTCATTTCCTCTGTGTACAGGTGAGGCGAATGTTTCGTGCACAGAGAATAGGATCAGCATCGCCGTGAGCAAGGCCTATCTGCCTGGGGTGGACATGAAGTGGCTGCGGCTAGCCGACTCATCCTGCTCCCTAACCTCCAACCAAACACACATCATGGGCACCATGTCACTCAAAACCTGTGGCACAAAGATGGAGGTATGAGAAATATTTGAACACACACACACACACACACACATACTTGGAGGTGTGCCATCTCTTTCTCCTTTCTTGTGTTTTGTTTCTTATCTTCCTAAATCTGGTTTCTCTCTCCGCTTCTATCTAGGATGCAGGTGACTTCATGGTGTTGAAAAACGAAATAAACTCCTTCGACGCGGTCAACGCGACCATCACACGACGTAACCGGATCCACATCGGCTTCTCCTGCCGGTATCCCAAGACCTTCAGCATTTCCAACTATTACCAGATCCACAGCTCCAACTACATGTTCACAGAGTCCAACTTTGGTAGCTTCGGCTACACCTTTGAGGTCTTCAAGGACAGTAAGTTCACCCAGAAGGTGGATCCCAGTGCTTACCCAGTGAAGGTGAAGCTAATGGACAGGCTGTACATGGGCATCCAGGCCCAGTCCGATCTGCCCAAGGTACAGCTGTTGGTGGAGTCTTGCAAAGCCACTCCGGATGACAGCGCCAGCAGCAGTCTCTTCTATGACCTCATCAAAGACGGGTGAGGAAAGGGTCCCACAGAAGGACTGTGGGCTTGAAGCTGTGAAAGTGGAATTGCAGGAATCTGCCGTCGGGCTGTATTTCTGACATGTTGAACCTTTATTTAGGCAGGGTGGAGTCCCGGTGAGACCAAGGTCTCCTTTACAAGGGAGCCCTGCATGACCAACAATTACACACTCAAGGCAGCATAGGAAACACACAACATTTTTCCTTGTTTACCACCCCTGTTGCATTATGTGGCCTGAAATGCAAATCTTATTTTGTTTACCTGCAAGAGTAAAGAATGTGTGACAACAGGTAACAATCAACATAATGTTGTATTCCTAAATGGTAAACAAGTAACAGTCAACATAATGTTGTGATCCTAAATGGTAAACAACAGGTAACAGTCAACATAATGTCACCTTCCTAAATGGTAAACAACAAGTAACAGTCAACATAATGTTGTATTCCTAAATGGTAAACAACAGGTAACAGTCAACATAATGTTGTATTCCTAAATGGTAAACAACAGGTAACAGTCAACATAATGTTGTATTCCTAAATGGTAAACAACAGTCAACATAATGTTGTATTCCTAAATGTTAAACAACAGGTAACAGTCAACATAATGTTGTATTCCTAAATGGTAAACAACAGGTAACAGTCAACATAATGTTGTATTCCTAAATGGTAAACAACAGGTAACAGTCAACATAATGTTGTATTCCTAAATGGTAAACAACAGGTAACAGTCAACATAATGTTGTATTCCTAAATGGTAAACAACAGGTAACAGTCAACATAATGTTGTATTCCTAAATGGTAAACAACAGTCAACATAATGTTGTATTCCTAAATGGTAAACAACAGTCAACATAATGTTGTATTCCTAAATGGTAAACAACAGGTAACAGTCAACATAATGTTGTATTCCTAAATGGTAAACAACAGGTAACAATCAACATAATGTTGTATTCCTAAATGGTAAACAACAGGTAACAGTCAACATAATGTCACATTCCAAAATGGTAAACAATGTTGTTTTCCCTAATTATTTTTTTTGTTTTCCACAGTTGCTATTTCTCTACCAGTCTTTATTGACTAAGAGAAGCACATAATGCTATTGGCAAGCTTCAAGTGGGACTGAGAGATTACACAAACGGAATCATGAATGAATTTGTCTCCGTCCTGTCTCAGTAAAAATGTACTTTCTTTCTTTCTTTCATAATGAAGGTGTCTAAAGGACGAGACGGTCAAGGTTTATCCCGGGAACCGAACCCAATTCTACTTTGAGGTCCAGGCCTTCAAATTCACTGGGAGCTACGACCAGGTAAAACCCAACATCAAAATGACTTCACATTCTTTCTTTCTTTGTTCTATTTACTGACTTTATTAGAGCATCATCATGTTGCGTCAATGTGGAATTTACCTGACGACATCAAGACGCACAGGTTTGGTCCTATTCGGACACAGATTTCAACCTAAATGTTTATTTCACAAATATCAATCCAACTGGTTGATTGTGGATGTTGATCCAGTATTAGGAACATATTCTTGGATGATCACCTCCCCTTTCACATCCCGTGACCCTCCTCCAGGTGTTCCTCACCTGTACCGTCATCCTGTGTGAGGTAGGAAACCCCAACTCTAGGTGTGACCAGGGCTGCCTGAACAAAGCCTCGCGGAGGCGCAGGCGAGATCTCCCCAACGGAGAGACAGACAGGCACTACATTACCCAGGGTCCTTTCCGTGTGGTCAGAGAGACCCAGCCCAGTGCAGACCAGAAGACAGGTGCAGGTGAAAAGACCGGTGCAGGTAATTACCCCACTCTTAGGGATGGATCGAAATTTACAGAATTGGTACCTGCAGGAAAAGGGGGAGGGTTATGCTTTTTCTATTTCAGTCAAGGGGAAGGTTTTTGAGGTCTAGTCCAGGGGAGGGTCATGTAATTGATGACATGTAAATATTTCTCAGTGTTTTTGAATTAGTTTCTTATTAGGCTATATATCGATGTGTGCCCGATGCCACCCCTCATCTCTGATTCTCCACTGGACACGCAATATCAAGTGAGCCTATAGGCTGTTTAGAGTGGTCTCAATCAAATGATCCATAGCCTTTAGGCTACGAAGTGCATGCTGGGAGAAGCACAGAGTAAAGTTATATTTCTAAGATCGCTGATGGTAGTGTGTAAATCAAACTAGGCTGCATTACACACTGCAATGGATATTCCAACCCTGAGCCCCGGCCTGCTCTGTTCTTGTTGACCATCCCTTCCCCCCAAAAAAACGGTGTTCTGCCTAACCAATGGCTGTGCTCTGTAGGCCCATCCTAACCAATGGCTGTGCTCTGTAGGCCCATCCTAACCAATGGCTGTGCTCTGTAGGCCCATCCTAACCAATGGCTGTGCTCTGTAGGCCTATCCTAACCAATGGCTGTGCTCTGTAGGCCCATCCTAACCAATGGCTGTGCTCTGTAGGCCCATCCTAACCAATGGCTGTGGTCTGTAGGCCTATCCTAACCAATGGCTGTGCTCTGTAGGCCCATCCTAACCAATGGCTGTGCTCTGTAGGCCCATCCTAACCAATGGCTGTGCTCTGTAGGCCCATCCTAACCAATGGCTGTGCTCTGTAGGCCCATCCTAACCAATGGCTGTGCTCTGTAGGCCCATCCTAACCAATGGCTGTGCTCTGTAGGCCCATCCTAACCAATGGCTGTGCTCTGTAGGCCTGTGGTGGCAGTTCAGGAAGAGAGTCAAAGGCATCCTCTGAAATGTTTTGTTTGATTAGGCCTAGTCCAATGCACCAACTTGCGGTCAGACTAGCCTATAGCCTATGTTCTGTTCTGTTCAGCTTGAGAAGGAGATTCTGCCCTTGTCCAGTCGTGAAATCCATAGATTAGGGAGGAAATTAATGTATTTAAATTTACTGATTTACTGTAACTCGGTAAAATAACTGAAATAGTTGAAAATACACTATATATTCAAAAGTATGTGGACACCCCTTCAAATGAGTGGATTTGGCTATTTCAGCCACACCGTTGCTGACAGGTGTATACAATTGAGCACACAGCCATGCAATCTCCATAGACAAACATTGGCAGTAGAAGGGCCTCACTGAAGAGGCACCGTCATAGGACGCCAAGTCAGTCCGTCAAGTTACTGCATTGCTAAAGGTCAACTATAGGTGCTGTTATTGTGAAGTGGAAACACCTAGGAGCAACAACGGCTCAGCCGGGAAGTGGAAGGCCAAACAAGCTCACAGAACGTACCAGCGAGTGCTGAAGTGCGTAAAAATTGTCTCTCCTCAGTTGCAACACTCACAACCGAGATCCAAACTGCCTCTGGAAGCAACGTCAGCATAATAACTGTTTTTTGGGAGCTTCATGAAATGGGTTTCCCATGGCTGAGCATCCACACACAAGCCTAAGATCACCATGTGCAATACCAAGTGTCGGCTGGAGTGGTGTAAAGCTCGCCGCCATTGGAACAGTGGAAACGCGTTCTCTGGAGTGATGAATTACGCTTCACCATCTGGCAGTCCGACGGTTGAATCTAAGTTTGGCGAATGCCAGAAGAGCGCTACCTGCCTGAATGCGTGGGGCCAACTGTAAAGTTTGGTGTAAGATAAATAATGGTCTGGGGCTGTTTTTCATGGTTTGGCCCCTTAGTTCCAGTGAAGGGAAATCTTAACGCTACAGCATACAATGACATTCTAGACGATTCTGTGCTTCCAACTTTGTGGCAAAGGTTTGGGGAAGGCCCTTTCCTGTTTCAGCATGACAATGCCCCCCGTGCACAAAGTGAGGTCCATACAGAAATGATTTGTCAAGATTGGTGTTGAAAAACTTGACTGGCCTGCACAGAGCCCTGACCTCAACCTCATCGAACACCTTTGGATGAATTGGAATGCCGAATGCGAGCCAGGCCTAATCGCCCAACACCAGTGCCCCGACCTCACTAATGCTCTTGTGGCTGAATGGAAGCAAGTCCCCGCAGCAATGTTTCAACATCTAGTGGAAAGCCTTCCTAGAAGAGTGGAGGCAGTTATAGCTGCAAATGGGGGACCAACTCCATATTAATGCCCATGATTTTGGAATGAGATGTTCGACGAGCAGGTGTCCACATACTTTTGCCCTCGTAGTGTATCTTTTGCTGAAGGGAGGGCCATCCATTTTCATTTCAGAGTGGTCTGATTTTCTCCATGTAACCGCTATTATAAATAACGTTCACCCTCTTAGTAAAGGATTCATTCTGATCAGGATTAGACCAGAAAAACACCAGTATGTCCCAGACAATTATGTTGAAGCATTTAGGATTAGGTTATAGGGTTAACCAGACCTAAAACATAACCCTGAACCCTGAACATGCTGACTGGATGGACTGTGTCCCAATACTTTTTCATGACTGCTTTTCCTTGCCTGCTTTTTCCTAAATGAACAAATATAAACTCCCATTACTCTGATGACATTATTTGGTTGTTTTTGCTGTTCCTGTTGTAGATGTGGAAGCTACATATTTTCTCAGATCGGACATGGGAACCATAGTCTTCGCCGGGCTGTTCATCATGACCGTGATTCTGCTGACAGTGGTCGTGGTCTATTTTTTGAAGAAGAGCAGAGCTGAAGAACACGAGGCTCTCATTGCATATGATTAAAGAAATGTAACTGGGTTTGTGCCTGACCAGGGTCACTTCTGGTTTACCAAAAGTAAAGCACACCTTTCTTTTAGTTGTACTTTCAACAACAAATGAACACTAGTTTACATACTGAATACGGTAACATTAACTACACATATTAACACTAGTTTACATACTGAATACGGTAACATTACTACACATATTAACACTAGTTTACATACTGAATACGGTAACATTACTACACATATGAACACTAGTTTACATACTGAATACGGTAACATTAACTACACATATGAACACTAGTTTACATACTGAATACGGTAAAATTAACTACACATATTAACATTAGTTTACATACTGAATACGGTAACATTACTACACATATGAACACTAGTTTACATACTGAATACGGTAACATTACTACACATATGAACACTAGTTTACATACTGAATACGGTAAAATTAACTACACATATTAACATTAGTTTACATACTGAATACGGTAACATTAACTACACAAATTAACACTAGTTTACATACTGAATACGGTAACATTACTACACATATGAACACTAGTTTACATACTGAATACGGTAAAATTAACTACACATATTAACATTAGTTTACATACTGAATACGGTAACATTAACTACACAAATTAACACTAGTTTACATACTGAATACGGTAACATTACTACACATATTAACACTAGTTTACATACTGAATACGGTAACATTACTACACAAATTAACACTAGTTTACATACTGAATACGGTAACATTAACTACACAAATGTAGTTGGTTCATTCTTATTCACGTTTCTGTGATATAGACATTTGGATCAACTGTTTGATACTCCTGACTCAAGAAAGTGGAAGAAATAGGTTGTTGTTGAGAATCCTGTTATGCAAATAAGTCTGTATTGATTAAATACATTTTAGGCAAAAGTACTCTTTTATACTGTTCTCTGCCTCACCACTCATTCAAACATGATTTATTGCTTTAAAGGGGCAGTCATTTTATGACTAATAAATGTAGGATATTTATTGATTCTTGAATATTTATAAATTCCTCATGAGTTTAGTTCAAGTGTTGTACCCCCATCAGAACCCAAAATATATATGCTTGTTTTACTTCAATGTTTGTTAAGCGTCAATCTGTATTTTTGTCCAAATTGAGTTATTGACATTTAGCCTTGTTCTGTTCAATGTTCTCAACCTATATATGTTACTCTAAATACCCCAATTCATGTTAAGTTCAAAATAATACAAGATAAAAATAGCTGACACCATTCAAATCAACGAGGAAAATGTAAAGCCAATTATCTCAGAATCATCTTTATGCAGACAGAACCTTTTGGTCCCAAACTCTAAATGTGTTTGTTTATGTCATGACCTCCTACTACCTGCCACTCTCTCCATTGGTTTGTTTATGTCACGACCTCCTACTACCTGCCACTCTCTCTATTGGTTTGTTTCTGAGTCTGCTAAAGTGGTGTGAAGTAAAAAATACTTGAAAGTACAACTTAAGTAGTTTTTTTTTGGGGGGGGGGGGGGGGGGGGGGGGTCTGTACTTGACTTCACTATTCATATTTTTAACAACGTATACTTTTACTTCACTACATTCCTAAAGAAAATAATGTACTTTTTACTCTATAATTTTCCCCCTGACACCCAGAAGACGTGTTACATTTTGAATGCTTAGCAGGACAGGAAAATGGTTATCAGTAAAATAAATAAAACATAGACAATTGTGCTGTGTGGTTTCCTTAATGTAAGGAATTTGAAATTATTTTTTTTAAACTTTTGATACTTAATGTATATTTGAGCAATTACATTTACGTTTTTGATACTTAAGTTTATTTAAAACCAAATACTTTTAGACTTTTACTCAAATAGTATTTTACTGGGTAACTTTCACTTTCACTTGAGTTGTTTTCTCAAGGTTTCTTTACTTTTACTCCAGTAAAATATTACTTCTGTGTCCTTTTCCCACCACTAGTCTGCTAATACTGTACATATTCTAACTCAAATGACTACGTTAAAAGTGCCACTGGAATAAACACTAATTCACCAAAACTGTCAAAAAAATAGATACATGAATACACCTGCAGTAATGAGTGGGGAGTTTTGATGCTAGAATAGATCTGAAGAGGAATTTTACCCTTCACTCTAGAGGATGGACCATCGTAGGAGGACAACATGCAGTCAGATAAGAAAAGGACAGCATACTTTAAATGCTTCCACTTTACTGTTGAAAGCATCCGTGCCTTCAGCAAGTATTCATGCTGTCGTGGCAATTCTACACAGGGACACTCAAAGTCATGATTTAAACGCATCGTCATTTATTATCAGTGCGATCGAGAGGTTCCAACCAACTCAATGCACCAAGTACACATGTCCAGAAGCAGTTGTCTTTTATACTTACACAGAAGTAATATTTGCATAATTTATCTTATTCGTTATTCGGAATTATATGACCGACCAATACCTCAACGAGGCTTCTTCTCTCCAAGCTAGGATCTTGAAACTGAGATATTGTTCTCAAAACATGGGTCTGGGGATTCTGCAAAATTGCAGATATCACAGTGTGGATTTCTCCCAGGCACGTTTAATCAGTCACTTGCATGAACACATACATTGGTTATTAGAAAAGCACACGCAGAAATAATTCCATCACAATACCCCTTGAGTTATTCCACATTTTGTTGTGTTACAGCCTGAATTCAAAATGGATTCAATAGATTTCTCACTCTCACCCATTTACACACATTACCCCATAATGACAAAGTGACATGTTTTTAGAAAAGTTTTGCAAAAGTATAGAAAATGAAATACAGAAATATCTCATTTACATAAGTATTCACACCACTGAGTCAATACATGTTGGAATTACCTTTGGCAGCGATTACAGTATTTCTGGGTAAATCTCTAAGAGCTTTGAACACTAGGATTGTACAATATTTGCACATTATTCAATAAAAAAATCTTCAAGCTAGGTCAAGTTGGTTATTAATCATTGCTAGACAGACATTTTCAAGTCATGCCATAGATTTTCAAGCCACTTTAAACTGTCCCTAGGCCACTCAGGAACATTCAAGATCGTTTTGGTAAGCAACACCAGTGTATATTTGACCTTGTGTTTTAGGTTATTTCGAGAGAGAGACAGAGAGAGTGAGGGACAGCGAGAGAGTGAGGGACAGCGAGAGAGTGAGGGACAGAGAGAGAGTGAGGGACAGAGAGAGAGAGAGAGAGATGGACAGAGAGAGGGAGACGGACAGAGAGAGAGAGAGACGGACAGAGAGAGAGAGAGAGAGAGACGGACAGAGAGAGAGAGAGACGGACAGAGAGAGAGAGGTACAGAGAGAGAGAGAGAGAGACGGACAGAGAGAGGGAGACGGACAGAGAGAGAGAGACGGACAGAGAGAGAGAGAGAGAGAGAGAGAGACGGACAGAGAGAGATAGAGATGGACAGAGAGAGAGAGAGAGACGGACAGAGAGAGATAGAGATGGACAGAGAGAGAGACGGACAGATGTGGTGTGTCCTAACGAACTAGACACAGGTAGGCCTACAAATTCCAGACATATGAGTGATTCTTTCACTGAAAGGTCCTTTTCCCGATTCGATCGGCTCATAGCCAACATGACACGCTTGACCGCAATAATTCACAATTCACAACCTATTCACAACCTATTCACAACCTTTTCTCTTCATGGATGCACAAGGAAGTTCCTGTTGCAGTGAGGTGTCAAAATCCATTTTCAGGTAAGCGTTGTCAATCATGTCAATCTACATCATTTACGGGAAACGGTATTTCGACACCATTTACTGGAACAGGTATTGTTGACTCAATTAAATGCTTTACAATCAGTTGCTTGACAACATAACATGCAACAATTCACACTGAAACAGAACATTTCAGCCTGGAAAGTCCAGTCCTTGCCACTCCTTGCCATACCATACATGTTTGTCATGACAAGTAATCCCTCCAGGATTTCGTCTCATTCTTTGTGATTTTTGCTGCTGCTATTCTTACATATTGCATGACAATTTTCAATCATTTTTATCCAATTTGTTCTGAAAAATGCACTGGCGAGGAAATAGACAGTATTAAAAAAATATTAGCACTAATCATAGTCATTCACATGAAACACCTGGCATTTCTATAAGACACAAAGGGCATATTTTACTTGCTGTTGCAAGAAGAAATAGATTTAGAACAAAGTTACAGAACATAAGTATTAACAGGAGTAATAATGATGTCCTTTACGATTCCTACCCCATCCTGTATTAGCAGGAAACTCACCCAAAATATTATTATTATCTACAAGACAATAATATTCAATCGTCCTATTGGTAAGGTACTCATTCACCAAGTCCTATAAAAGTGACCAGCTCTTCCACACTGGTATCAGTCCCACATGGAAATGATGATCTGACAGTCTGCTGGTAGTGAGGAAATCCTCTTCCGTTCCGCTGGTTGACAAGGACGTCTCTAATGAACACTTCACAGGTGATGCTATTCAACCGATCGCTGCCTGCACCTGCCCGCCCGTCCAGCATCACTACTCTGGACGGTTCTGACTTAGAATATGTGGACAACTACAAATACCTAGGTGTCTGGTTAGACTGTAAACTCTCCTTCCAGATTCACATCAAACATCTCCAATCCAAAATTAAATCTAGAATCGGCTTCCTATTTCGCAACAAAGCATCCTTCACTCATGCTGCCAAACAAACCCTCGTAAAACTGACTATCCTTCCGATCCTCGACTTCGGCGATATCATTTACAAAATAGCCTCCAATACCCTACTCAATTAATTGGATGCAGTCTATCACAGTGCCATCCGTTTTGACACCAAAGCCCCATACACTACCCACCACTGCGACCTGTACGCTCTCGTTGGCTGGCCCTCGCTTCATACTCGTCGCCAAACCCACTGGCTCCAGGTCATCTACAAGACCCTGCTAGTTAAAGTCCCCCCTTATCTCAGCTCGCTGGTCACCATAGCATCACCCACCTGTAGCACGCGCTCCAGCAGGTATATCTCTCTGGTCACCCCCAAAGCCAATTCTTCCTTCGGTCGCCTTTCCTTCCAGTTCTCTGCTGCCAATGACTGGAACGAACTACAAAAATCTCTGAAACTGGAAACACTTATCTCCCTCACTAGCTTTATGCACCAGCTGTCAGAGCAGCTCACAGATTACTGCACCTGTACATAGCCCATCTATAATTTAGCCCAAACAACTACCTCTTCCCTACTGTATTTATTTATTGTGCTCCTGTAACAGTATAACTTTAGACCGTCCCCTCGCCCATACCCAGGCGCGAACCAGGGACCCTCTGCACACATCAACAACAGTCACCCACGAAGCATCGTTACCGATCGCTCCACAAAAGCCGCGGCTCTTGCAGAGCAAGGGGAACTACTACTTCAAGGTCTCAGAGCAAGTGACGTCACCGATTGAAACACTATTTATCGCGAACACCGCTAACTAAGCTAGCCGTTTCACATCCGTTACATCAGCACCACCGCTAACTAAGCTAGCCGTTTCACATCCGTTACATCAGCACCACCGCTAACTAAGCTAGCCGTTTCACATCCGTTACATCAGCACCACCGCTAACTAAGCTAGCTGTTTCACATCCGTTACATCAGCACCACCGCTAACTAAGCTAGCCGTTTCACATCCGTCACATCAGCACCACCGCTAACTAAGTTAGCCGTTTCACATCCGTCACATCAGCACCACCGCTAACTAAGCTAGCCGTTTCACATCCGTTACATCAGCACCACCGCTAACTAAGCTAGCCGTTTCACATCCGTTACATCAGCACCACCGCTAACTAAGCTAGCCGTTTCACATCCGTTACATCAGCACCACCGCTAACTAAGCTAGCCGTTTCACATCCGTTACATCAGCACCACCGCTAACTAAGCTAGCCGTTTCACATCCGTTACATCAGCACCACCGCTAACTAAGCTAGCCGTTTCACATCCGTTACACCCCTTAACACCCCATTATTATATCTATTTCTACTTTGCACATTCTTCCATTGCAAATTCCATTCCACTGTTTTACTTGTTGTTGCTATATTATATTTACTTTGCCACCATGGTCTTTGTTTTGCCTTTACCCCTTATTTGCTCACATTGTATATAGACTTATTTTTCTACTGTATTATTGACTGTATGTTTGTTTTACTCCACGTGTAACTCTGTGTTGTTGTATGTGTCGAACTGCTTTTGCTTTATCTTGGCCAGGTCGCAATTGTAAATGAGAACTTGTTCTCAACTTGCCTACCTGGTTAAATAAAGGTGAAATAAAAATAAATTAAATGAAATCGTTTCAGGTATTGTTTCACCTTCAGATGATAGATTCTCATAACCTGTAACGAAGGAAACAAAAAAGTGAAAGTAACATGTCCTTGTTTCAAGAGAAATTGATATTTCACATGATTTCTCTAAGTCAGCATGTCCCGATTTTCAGGAAAGAGTTTGACATTTCTCCAAGATGACGACTGCGGTGTACCACACAGAAGCTGTCCAGGTTCTGATTATCTTACTATGCTTCACCTGAGATTGGCCCCCGATTGCTAATCAATCAGTTCCTAATTCTCCAGGCTCTGCTTTGTCATTGACATGGACAACCTTGCAATGAGTGACATGTATCCATCGTGATTTTCCCTGGACTTTTACTGCCGACCTCGTTATGAGCAAAACTTGATAAGGACCTTCCTGTTTTGGCCCTAATGTGTCTGTTACATATTGTTTTACCATCAGCCACTGTCCTGGTACTACGTCATGTCTCCCCACAGGAGTTATTCCCCACGCCTGTTTTACATGTCTGTCTGCCAGCACAGTGCGGGCTATTCCACCTCGCTGCACTGGCAGGGCGACCGGGAGCATTCAACCAGGTAAGGTTGGGCAGGCTCAGTGCTCAAGAGCTCCAGTGCGCCTGCACGGTCCGGTCTTTCCAGTGCCACCTCCACGCACCAGCCCTCCGGTGGCAGCCCCCCGCACCAGGCTGTCTCTCCGTCTTCTGCCTATAGGTGTTCCCGCCTGTCCAGCACTGCCAGAGCCTTCCTCCTCTCCAGCGCTGACAGAGCCTTCCTATGTCTAGTTTGTCTGTTTCTCTGTTCGTTTTGTGGATGTGATATTTTCTGTATTTCTCCGGACTGTTTGTGTCCTGTTTTTGGGCCGGTCATTGTATGCGCCTGGTGTTTTGGCGTGACCTACTTTTCTCCGGAATAAATACAGTTGTCCTTTGCCCTCTGCTCTTTGCGCCTGACTCCGCACCCACTACCCCTAGAAGTCGTAACAATATCCAAAGTTCCACACCAATTTTTCTTCGTATTCCAAATAGCAAGGTTCTGAACTGTAAATCCCTGCAGTTGTCTAATTTGCCACGTAACCTTTCCTTCAGAAATGTTCAATGTTGCATAATAACATCAAGGCCTAAAATAGGTTGTTCAAATGAGCCTATCCACACCCCTGCATCAATCTTCCAGATGAGATGGGACGTAAGAGGGGGTCTATTAGTGCCCTCCACAGCATCCAGCAAACTCTGCTGCTGAGCCGGAGAGAGCTTCTTAAATTTCTGTATCAGCATTGTGTCGTTGGGGCTATTTTCTTAGGGTAGCCTAGTGGTTAGAGTGTTGGACTAGTAACCGAAAGGTTGCAAGTTCAAATCCCCGAGCTGACAAGGTAAAAATCTGTCGTTCTGCCCCTGAACAGGCAGTTAACCCACTGTTCCTAGGCCATCATTGAAAATAAGAAATTGTTCTTAACTGACTTGCCTAGTTAAATAAAGGTAAAATAAAAATAAATAAAATACAGTTATGAGACATATCTGTTTTCATTCTATGGAGTCTCAAAGGAGTGTAACAAAATTTGTACAAAAATGTGTAATTAGATTCTTTCATTTTTACATTAGTAGAGGTGCAGTATACCCTGTTGCAAACCTCCGCCCATAGCTCATCACTGATAGTCAGACCAAGGTCCTTTTCCCAGATTATTTTCAAAGGCGTAAAGGAGGAGCCTCCTTTCTCAGAAGTCTATAGATATAAGATATTTTGCCTTTAATGGATTGTGCTGTGACAAGAAGGGTTTCAACTTCATTCAACTTAGTTCTAAACCTCCTCTTGGAAGTAAATGAGGAAATTACATGTCTAATTTGAAGATGTTAAAAAAAAGGGATCGTGGCACATCGAATTCACTGCAGAGCTCTTGAAAGGATTTCAGTGTAGTGGTTTTCTGAGGAAATAGGTCTGAAAAGGTCCTGTTTCCTAGAGTATACCAAAGATTAAAGTTAGCATCCCTCAGGGCTTTTGGCAAGTCTGGGTTGCCTACTATAGGCGAGTGAGAACATATTTGGGAGGAAATTCCCAGGTATTTCTGACAGTCCCTCCACGCTAGTAGGGTGCTGTAAATCACAAAGGTTTTGGCTATGTTGCCCACTTCACTAAAGTTGTTAATGAATATAATTGAGCTTAAAGGCAATGAACCACAGGATTGGGCTTCTATCTGAATCCACTTTGACTCTTGTCTGTGTGTGATCCATGTTAGCATGTTGCGGATTTGGGCAGACCAGTAGTGCAATTGAAGGGAGGGAAGGACAAGACCACATTTAGATTCAGGTTTCGATAGAGTGGAAAACTTGATCCTAGGTTTTTTATTGCCCCATATAAATTTGGTGATGCTTTGGTTAGTTGTTTTGAAAAGGAAACTGGGAGATGGCATGGGAGCATCTGAAATAAATAGTTCAGTCTAGGGAGGATTTTCATACGCATGACATTAATTCTTCCGACTAAGCTAATTGTGAGGGAGATCCAGGTTTGGAGATTGTTCTTGATTCGATCCAGGAGTGGAAGATAATTTTCCTTGAAAAGGCTATTCAGATCTGGTGTTATGAAGATCCCAAGGTATTGAAACCCCTGTGTTTTCCATTGGAAAGGACATAGTGTCTTCATAGAGCTGGTGAGTGTAATATTGAGAGGGCAGACAGTGGATTTGTTAAAATTGATCTTATAACCTGAAAACTTGCCATACTGAGCAATTGTGTCTAAAATGATGGTGGGATTTCTCAGGGTTGGATGTGTAGAGCAAGACATCATCCGCGTAAAGCGAAATCTTGTGCTGCAGGCCACCTGCAGAAACACCCATAATACTTGGATTGCTCCTTATCAGCTCTGACAGAGGCTCCGCCCCCAACAAGTAGAGCAGCGGGGACAGCGAGCACCCTTGTCTTGTGCCCCGTTCCAGAGGGAATCTGTCAGAGTTCAGTCCATTAGTAGTCACCATGGCATTTGAATGAGAGTATAGTGATTTGATCCATTTAATAAAATTTGGGTCCATATTGAACTTTTCTAAGACTGAAAACAGAAAGCTCCACTCCATCCTGTCAAACGCCTTCTCAGCATCCAGTGAAGCCAGCAGGACAGGGGTCTTTTGTGCGTTTACTTGATCAATAATATCAAAAAGACGGCGAATGTTATCAGAAGAGTATCTGTCTCTAATAAATCCAGTTTGGTCCGTTTGCTCCAGCTTTGGCATGAAGATCGGGCTGAGCTGGGGCCAAAAAGCTTTGTAGAACTCTCTGGGGAATCCATCTGGGCCTGGGGACTTATTGGGTGGCATGGAGGTAATTGCCTCCAGGATCTCCTCAGGAGTGAAGGGGGAGTTGAGATCTTCTTGGTCGGTCTCTGATAGTTTAGGTAGCGAGATTCCCCCTAGGAAAGAGTGGAGTTCAGCCTCTGTGTGTTTTCTCTCAGAGGTATATAGTTTGCAGTAAAAATCATGAAAAGTTAAATTGATCTTTTTTAGGGTCGTATGTGACCTCGTCCTTTGCTGTTCGGATAGCCATGATTGTACGCTCTGACTGCTCCTTTTTTAATTGGTAAGCAAGCAATCTACTGGGCCTATTGCTATACTCATGGTATTTCTGTTTAGTAAAGACATTTTTTTTTTATCTCCCGAGTATAGTCCAAATTTAGTTTGGCTTTGGCTGCTTTAAGTTGACTCCAGGAGGCGCTGTCTGGGGATTGTTTATGTATTTTTTCACAGCATTCCAGCTCCCTCTCCAGATCTAGCCTGTGTGCTTCCATTGCTTTTTTCTTAGAGGAAGCATATGCGATTAGATTACCTCTTAGTGTGGCTTTAGCAGCGTCCCACATTGTGGCTGGCGAAACAGGAGAATCTTTGTTGTCTTGTGTGTAGTGGTCTATCCATGTAGTTACCAATGTATGGAACGCTTCGTTTCATAGCATGGAGGTGTTGAATTTCCAGCTCTTTGACCTCGGGATGTTTTTGCAGAGGTCAGAGCGGAGGTGGACAAAGGCGTGATCTGAAAGTGCTATGGGTCCGATTGTACATGTGGCTGAATTTATGAAACTCTTTGGGATGAAAATGTAATCTATACGGGAGTAGGTGTTATGGACATTAGAGTAGTATGTATAGTCCATAGATGAGCTATTAGTCTCTCTCCAGATATCTATCAGTCCCATCTCTTTAGTAAGAGAGTTCAACATCTTTGCAGATCTAGGATTTGTGGTGGGGACTTGAGATGATTTGTCTAGGGTTGGGTTAAGGGAACAATTCAAATCTCCGGCCACCACGCCAAAGGAAACACAATGCTCATTGAACAGGGTTATCATTTTTGACATGAAAGCAGGAGTATCTGTTTTAGGGGCGTATATGTTTAAGATAGTAATTTGTTGACCAGTGTTAGGAATTTTCTGAATAAATGACTAAACAATATCCCCATTATAAATAGAACTGTAAATAAGTAAACTTATACTGTTTTATTATATCTGATTAACAATATGAATTCATAAGTGAGGGATTGTGGAGCCTGAAACTGGGGGTAATTAAATAAAATAAATACGATTCCAGCCAGGTTGGAGAAGGGTTTTTAAGTAAGCAGAAAAGGTCATTAACCTATGGTTGAACCGACGCAACTTAGCTCTGGGATATTTAGATAAGGCAGTGAGGGCTTTCCCAAGTTTTCAGTTAACTGGAACTGTCAGCTAAGTGGTGCTGGATAATGGTGAGGGATCAAGAGTTAATTCAGTTATATTGTGTGTCATGTGTGTGCGCTAGTAGGTCAGAATGAACTTTTAAACCTGCTTTGTCTTGGTCGAGAGGAGGAGATTCATTCTAGAACCAATGATGTCATATTTTGTGGTTACATGGCAGCGCGCTCCGAGAATAAATACTATTATCGAATTTTGATAAGACTGGTCTCTGTCTATTTTATGCAAATAAGAATCTTTGTTGACCCGGATCTGTTGACCCGGGTCTGTTCTCCACTCCCTTTACCTTCCCCCCTTGGGAGAACAAGATACACATATGCACCAGGTCAAAAGTTTTAGAACACCTAGTCATTCAAGGGTTTTGTAGAATAATAGTGAAGACATAAAAACTATGAAATGACACATGTAGTAACCAAAAAAGTGTCAAATCAAAATATATTTTATATTTGAGATTCTTAAAATAGCCACCCTTTGCCTTGATGACAGCTTTGCACAATACATGATTCCATATGTGTTATTTCATAGAATTTGATGTCTTCACTATTATTCTACAATGTAGAAAATAGTACAAATAAATTTAAAAACCCTGGAATGAGTCGGTGTTCTAAAACATTTGACCGGTAGTGGATGAACAGGATATTTCACATTTTCATTAGAAACACAGACTCCATACCAACTCCCTGTGTTGTAGCCCAGTCTCAATGCATAAAAAAAGCTTGAATACAATATCATTTACAGCGTTTCTGGTGTTCAAGTCTCTAATCCTTCCTTCTAGTAAATCTGATCGGTCCCTATTGTCTGCAGATGAATGCCTTGAGTGACTGTGTGGGATTGAGATGCTAACAATATGTTACAAAACACTTCCTCAATCATGAGCTTCACCTAGTCTACGGTAAGGCAGAACGGACCCTGGGTAGCAACAGACCAACACTGGGATGACCAACACACACTGTATGGCACAAACGAATGATTGATTGATTGAATGAACCTTAACTTGACGGATAGTCACCAGTTTACAGGCACAGATTTTTGTTCCGAGAAACACCCTTGTTATTTCAACTGAAGTCCACATGACAATCCGTGTTTGGGTGATTGGTGATGAGCCGTGTGTTAATGTGCATGAGTGTGAAAAGCTACTGGATTCACTCAGATATATAAGGAGACAGGTGTATTTACCTCCATTTACAATCTGTAGTATGAATTCATTAGTTCACTTCAATATCTATAAAACACATACTGTCTGGTTGAGTTGGTGTCTCTATCGTGCAGATCAACCTTTGCTATTGTAAGTATTTAGCATGAGTATTGTAAGGTCAAGTGGTTATGTAGGGATTTATTTTGAGGTGCTATTGTCCAACTCACATTAAGCATCTCCTCTGGAAGCCATTTGATTATATGCTATAGGTTTCATCTCAAACAAGTTCACTGACTTGTCAGCAACATCCTTGAGTCCTGTGGAACATTCCTGAAGCATGAGACATTTACAGAAAACAACGTGGCGTGAAAAAACTGATCTTCGACCTATTGTGTTCCCAACATGTCATTTCATTCAAGAAGCATTTTTTTCACCTCACCTGATGTTCGACAAGAGAGATGAGATAATAAATCACCTGTCCTCATGGCCTAATCTTGTTGAACATCTTCATGCTGTCCGTCAGATGGATTCCAACCCACCCATGCCAGGTCAACGATGTCAAACAGAAAAACATCTGATAGGGACAGAGCAGAAGTATAAAAACATCGTTTTGACTCACACGTTGATTTAAAGGTGATTGTCATGAATTACCATGAAAAGCATCCTTTTTGTGTTTGTGTAATCCTCACCATGGTAACAGGCGTGGAAAGAGAATTAGAACACCTAGAACACCTAACCTTAATCTTGATTATTTAGTCTCATCATTCATTTGTATTTCGTTTAAATACCTTTCATGTGTCGTAACTGCATAGTACTGGTGCAAATGCTTACTAGCCGACCAGGTGAACAATCTGTCGATGTGCCCTTGAGCAAGGCACTTAACCCTAATTGCTCCTGTAAGTCGCTCTGGATCAGAGCGTCTGCTAAATGACTAACATGTAAATAGAAAATGTAAATCAGGCCAATGTAAGAGATTAGCAGAGAAAAGTTCAAGATATGCAGAATTACTGTAACTCACACATTTATTTCCCCTTTCGTTTCAGGTTATTATGAAAAGGTATTTTAGCCTTTGTTTCCCAGTTCATTAAAACCAGTTACGCCTGTCATAAAGAGAACATGCCCAGGGTGAGTTACAAAGGAAACAACGTTGGCATCTGCTCTGACATTCCTACTGAATGGATGGTTGGTCTGAGAAGGTATAAAGGTCTGAAGGTTGGATGCTGGAGGCAGATAGGTAGAGAGGAATCCTCCAGAGAGATCCAGGCATCATGTCCTCCTCCACACCGGTGTTTCTGCATCTGCTGCTACTGGTCTCCCTGGCTTCAGCGGGACACTTCTATGGAGGCTCCATGTCTGTCACCCCCAAAGGGAGGAACGCTGACGGAACATTCAAGGTGAGAGATATTCAGGGGATCATTGGCTGCTCCCAATTCTGATATTTTGCCCACACACACACACACACACACACACACACACACACACACACACACACACACACACACACACCTTCACATATGCTGCTACTATCTGTTAATTATCAATGCATAGTCACTTTATCCCTAATACCTACATGTGCATATTACCTCGACTACCCCGTACCGCTGCACATTGACTCAGTACCGGTACTCCTTCAATATAGCCTCGTTATTGTTCTTTTATTGGGTTACTATTTTTCCTTTAGTTAATTAAGCAAATTGTTCTTACTTGTTTAAAACTCTGCGTTGTTGGTCAAGGGCTCGTCACTCAGCATTTCACGGTAAGGACTACTACACCTGTTGCATTCAGCGCAGGTGACAAATAATTACAAATGTTTTGATTTGATTTGATTCTGAAGGGTATTCGCATTTGGTTGGACTCTTCAGAAATGTTGAATCACATCACGTCTATTCCAATACAATTCATTGTAATACGATGTACTAATAAGAGTGATTGCAATAATTGTGACTTTAGATCAATTATATTCAATCACCATGTATTGTTTTATTTAGCATATGAGTATTTATGTTTTAATTAATGGTGTGCAAAGTCTTGTTCTTATCAAATAAATGAGAAATATGAGGCTATAGAATAAATACATTAGAGATGTATTCAGCTTTTGCATCAATGCAAAATGAGCACCTGGTATTTTCAGAAGGGAATAAATAACACAAGTTAATATTTCTAAATGTGTTTGTTTTTCCATTTGTTATGTTTTATTCAGTCTGAAAATAACAGGTGAACATGTTTCACTGGTCTAAACTCTTAGCAGATATGGTGCATGTGTGTAGGACAGAGAAAGGAACCGTTGTGCACCAGTTCTGTCATTGCAGTAAGTTAGTGTATTTCTGGCGCTCTATCCATACAGCCACTTAGAACAATCTCCAAGCCGTTACCTCCTTAATTACATGACAAATGCCACGCTTGACTCGGACAAACTAAGGTTGTTTTTGATAACATTGCAGATACATTTATTCTTGTATTTTAGAGAAAAAAAATGCCGTTAGACAATTATTATTTTTTTTTAAAAATGTTACCCCT
Source organism: Oncorhynchus mykiss (assembly GCF_013265735.2). Lineage (NCBI taxonomy): Eukaryota > Metazoa > Chordata > Actinopteri > Salmoniformes > Salmonidae > Oncorhynchus > Oncorhynchus mykiss. Next base: position 50,870,049 of record NC_048590.1, read on the forward strand.
TTTTCTCCCCAATTTCGTGGTATCCAATTGTTGTAGTAGCTACTATCTTGTCTCATTGCTACAACTCGGGAGAGACGAAGGTTGAATGTCATGCGTCCTCCGATACACAACCCAACCAGCCGTACTGCTTCTTAACACAGCGCGCATCCAACCCCGAAGCCAGCCGCACCAATGTCGGACACCTGGCAACCTTGGCTAGCGCGCACTGCACCCGGTCCGTCACAGGCCCGGCCCGACCAATCCCTCCCTAACCCGGACGACGCTATTAGTAACTGATAAGCTGTTTCAAAACAACAGCGTTAATTAAACTTCATCAGTCTAATGATGTTTTATTGCCCCATTACAATGTGACTTTCTGTTCTCCAGGTGGATTTACGCTACAAGAATACACATGATTGGTGTGATTACTCTCGCTGGTATTGTACCTCAGGGAACTGCGGCTCTTCAATCAAAGATGTCAGAGGCACAATTGACAGCAGCAGCAGAGGACGGAGTGGTTACAACAACCAGTGGTGTGAAACTGAAACAGTCGAGACCAGAAATATCCCCAGTGATAAACCTTTTCAATTGATGCAAGTTTGTTATGAAATACATGTAATCTATTCATTGAACATGCATTGTGCACAATGACTCATGTTAAACTCATATCTGGTAAAATGGTTTTAGCTATACCGTTAAAACCTACTTCTACAAGGTAGACTCCCCTCTGAGTTTTTTTTTCAAAGACTGTGACGAAAACACTCGGTAAATGATATTGCTATGGTGGGTTTGATAACATTCCATCCCAAGTGACCACTTATCTAAAGATGGTTTGTTGTTGTGACAGACAAAACAGCTGCTGTTGGATCCCAACAGTAAACGGTCTTGGACCTTGGAGCCTGGAAACACAAGTGGATCTGGGAACAAGATCTGATACTGGTGAACCCAACAGATCTCCAGTCACAGCCATTCTTCCTTTCATACGGTAACAACTTTCTGACTCCCAAAACATTACCTCTTTGAACCGATCAGTTGTATTTATATATACAATATAGGTTATTGAAATCCTAATTAGACATATTCCTACATTTTTGGCTGGCGGTAAAGAGGCGCAAGTGTCCAACTCAAGTTAATTAGCAATTTTGTTATGTAAAAAAAAAATAGCGCGATCGCATTTTCCAACCCTGACGTCAGCAATTGACCGGTTTAACTTCAGCTCATTTGTGTTTGAGGTGTGTCCAGGGGACCGCCCCCACACCGGTACGTTCTTTTTTTTCTCCAGGCCCCGATCATTAGCCAGATATGATCATGTTGTGCAACAAAAACAAAACCCTCTGGGCTATTTATTATGGTGGCTGTAACTTTATTCAGACATTTAGCCTATTTAAACAAGTTGTTGTTTTGTTTTTTTATTAGAATTGGATTAGAATTATACACTGTCTTTTCAGGCCTTATCGATAGCCTAGTGAAATTGATCTTGCTAATTGACTACGTTTGGCATTTCCATGTCCAGACTGCAATTTACAGTAGGCCTTGCCCCTATATCAGTGCACATGCTATAGCCTAGGTTCATTTCCATACTGAAGCAATACAATTAGAACAATGTGGACTGTAAACATGTTCAACATACTGTTTTCTGTCAACATGGATCAGCCTATTTAACTAACTAGGCTGTAACGGACTAACGTTCTAACCGGAGTTGATGACATCACAATAACTATATAAAATACCGTAAATACACAACTTGAAGCAGCCACACGTTTAGCCACGGAACACGTTCTGATTGGCCAGTGAGGGGTCAAAAGCCTCGATACTCCCACAACTGGTTTATTCATCGACTTGCCTAGTTAAATAAAGGTTCGATAAAATACATAAATACAAATCAAGGCTCAGCCCCTTTTGCACCACAGCCAGCAACTGCACATATACAGTGCCTTGCGAAAGTATTCGGCCCCCTTGGACTTTGCGACCTTTTGCCACATTTCAGGCTTCAAACATAAAGATATAAAACTGTATTTTTTGTGAAGAATCAACAACAAATGGGACACAATCATGAAGTGGAACGACATTTATTGGATATTTCAAACTTTTTTAACAAATCAAAAACTGAAAAATTGGGCGTGCAAAATTATTCAGCCCCTTTACTTTCAGTGCAGCAAACTCTCTCCAGAAGTTCAGTGAGGATCCATGAATGATCCAATGTTGACCTAAATGACTATTGATGATAAATACAATCCACCTGTGTGTAATCAAGTCATTTATAAATGCACCTGCACTATGATAGTCTCAGAGGTCCGTTAAAAGCGCAGAGAGCATCATGCAGAACAAGGAACACACCAGGCAGGTCCGAGATACTGTTGTGAAGAAGTTTAAAGCCGGATTTGGATACAAAAAGATTTCCCAAGCTTTAAACATCCCAAGGAGCACTGTGAAAGCGATAATATTGAAATGGAAGGAGTATCAGACCACTGCAAATCTACCAAGACCTGGCCGTCCCTCTAAACTTTCATCTCATACAAGGAGAAGACTGATCAGAGATGCAGCCAAGAGGCCCATGATCACTCTGGATGAACTGCAGAGATCTACAGCTGAGGTGGGAGACTCTGTCCATAGGACAACAATCAGTCGTATATTGCACAAATTTGGCCTTTATGGAAGAGTGGCAAGAAAGCCATTTCTTAAAGATATCCATAAAAAGTGTTGTTTAAAGTTTGCCACAAGCCACCTGGGAGACACACCAAACATGTGGAAGAAGGTGCTCTGGTCAGATGAAACCAAAATTGAACTTTTTGGCAACAATGCAAAACGTTATGTTTGGCGTAAAAGCAACACAGCTGAACACACCATCCCCACTGTCAAACATGGTGGTGGCAGCATCATGGTTTGGGCCTGCTTTTCTTCAGCAGGGACAGGGAAGATGGTTAAAATTGATGGGAAGATGGATGGAGCCAAATACAGGACCATTCTGGAAGAAAACCTGATGGAGTCTGCAAAAGACCTGAGACTGGGACGGAGATTTGTCTTCCAACAAGACAATGATCCAAAACATAAAGCAAAATCTACAATGGAATGGTTCAAAAATAAACATATCCAGGTGATAGAATGGCCAAGTCAAAGTCCAGACCTGAATCCAATCGAGAATCTGTGGAAAGAACTGAAAACTGCTGTTCACAAATGCTCTCCATCCAACCTCACTGAGCTCGAGCTGTTTTGCAAGGAGGAATGGGAAAAAATGTCAGTCTCTCCATGTGCAAAACTGATAGAGACATACCCCAAGCGACTTACAGGTGTAATCGCAGCAAAAGGTGGCGCTACAAAGTATTAACTTAAGCGGGCTGAATAATTTTGCACGCCCAATTTGTCAGTTTTTGATTTGTTAAAAAAGTTTGAAATATCCAATAAATGTCGTTCCACTTCATGATTGTGTCCCACTTGTTGTTGATTCTTCACAAAAAAATACAGTTTTATATCTTTATGTTTGAAGCCTGAAATGTGGCAAAAGGTCGCAAAGTTCAAGGGGGCCGAATACTTTCGCAAGGCACTGTAATTGTGGTGGTGAAAATAGCTAAAATATATGACGTGCCTCCGAACCTGTAGCTCTACTGCCAGCTCTTAGACTGACCGTTGTGTTAGGTTTGTTCAAATAGAGCCCGTAGAGTTTACTCATTTCATATGTTGTATTTCTGACTCCTGTCATTGTAGTGTTCCCCAGAACTGTCAGAGGTCCTACAACCTCATGGCCTTTGACCCTGACGGTGATCGTGTCAGATGCAGATACGGATTGGTCAGACCTGAGTGCGATAGCTGTGATCAGCCTTCAGGTTTCTACCTGGATCAGGTTGGTGTGGGCAGTTATTTTCAACACCTTGAATCTCATGTGATTGTTGATATATTGTCTTTGGTCTTAACCAGCTATTCCATTTGTGTTCTAACCTCTTCACTGTTAGGGCTCTTGCTCCTTACAATACGGCTACACTTCAACGAGTGGTGTCTATGGGTTTGAGCTAGTTGTAGAGGACTTTCCTAACCAACACATCACCCTGTCCTACACCGATGGCTCTAGTTCCTCCAGGGCACCGCTTCATGCAGGGAGACGCCGACGCTCCAGCTACCAAACAACCGTCTCCTATCCCTGGTGGTGGAGCCAAACCACCACAACTCCTTCTCCTTGGTGGTGGAGCCAAACCACCACAACTCCTTCTCCTTGGTGGTGGAGCCAAACCACCACAACTCCTTCTCCTTGGTGGTGGAGCCAAACCACCACAACTCCTTCTCCTTGGTGGTGGAGCCAAACCACCACCGCCGCCCCCTGGCCCACTACAACCACCCCCTGGCCCACTACCACCACCACCACCCCGCCCACTACCACCGCCCCCTGGCCCACTACAACCACCCCCTGGCCCACTACAACCACCCCCTGGCCCACTACCACCACCCCCTGGCCCACTACAACCACCCCCTGGCCCACTACCACCACCACCACCCCCACCGCCGCCCCCTGGCCCACTACCACCGCCGCCCCCTGGCCCACTACAACCACCCCCTGGCCCACTACCACCACCACCACCCCGCCCACTACCACCACCACCCCGCCCACTACCACCCCCTGGCCCACTACCACCACCACCACCCCGCCCACTACCACCACCACCCCGCCCACTACCACCCCCTGGCCCACTACCACTACTACCCCCTGGCCCACTACCACCCCCTGGCCCACTACAACCACCACCCCCTGGCCCACTACCACCCCCTGGCCCACTACCACCACCACCACCCCGCCCACTACAACCACCCCCTTGCCTACTACTACCACCACCCCCTGGCCCACTACAACCACCCCCTTGCCTACTACTACCACCACCCCTTGGCCCACTACCACCAACACCCCCTGGCCCACTACCACCACCCCCTGGCCCACTACAACCACCCCCTGGCCCACTACAACCACCCCCTTGCCTACTACCACCACCACCACCACTACCACCACCACCCCAGGAAGCCTGTATCCCTCCACTGCTCCCCTCAGCAAACTCCCTCTACATTTCTCTCTTCTGGGTGAGACTCCTCTTCTGATGGTTAACAATGCATTGGATTTTTTAAATGTATTGAACCTTTGCCTATTTAACTAGGCAAATCAGTTAAGAACAAATTATTCTTTAAAAAGACAGCCTACTGGGGAACACTGGGTTAACTATCTTGTTCAGGGGCAGAACAACAGATTTTTACCTTGTCAGCTCGGGGATTAAACAGGGCAACTTTTTGGTTACTGGCCCAACGCTCTAACCAATAGGCTACCTGCCACCCCTCTAACCACTAGGCTACCTGCCCCCCCTCTAACCACTAGGCTACCTGCCCCCCCTCTAACCACTAGGCTACCTGCCCCCCCTCTAACCACTAGGCTACCTGCCCCCCCTCTAACCACTAGGCTACCTGCCCCCCCTCTAACTACTAGGCTACCTGCCCCCCCTCTAACCACTAGGCTACCTGCCCCCCCTCTAACCACTAGGCTACCTGCCCCCCCTCTAACCACTAGGCTACCTGCCTCCCCTCTAACCACTAGGCTACCTGCCGCCCCCTCTAACCTCTAGGCTACCTGCCTCCTACCTGCCCCCCCTCTAACCACTAGGCTACCTGCCCCCCCTCTAACCACTAGGCTACCTGCCCCCCCTCTAACCACTAGGCTACCTGCCGCCCCCTGGATGGAGGATTGGACATATGTATTCTTTAAACAACGTCAAACATGGCATTTATTTGTAAAGTATTGGCCTTTACTTGTGTACGTTTGTGTCTTTTCCACTTCAGTGGACTCTAGTGTTCCGTCCTGCGATGAGGGTATGTACCTGCCCAGGTTCGTGCAGCCGACACCACACAACGGAGAACATCTCCACGCCGAGGTCAACAAAGAGCTGGAGTTCAGGGTCAAGGCCGAGGCTACACACTCAACGTAAGAGACATGATACTCTATAATACAGTATTATACCCAGGATTATATTTATAGTGCTTGAACTCCTGGTTGTAACAACACATCCTGGCTGTAACAGTCCGTCCTGGCTGTAACAACACATCCTGGCTGTAACAGTCCGTCCTGGCTGTAACAGGTCATCCTGGCTGTAACAGTGCGTCATGGCTGTAACAGGTCATCCTAGATGTAACAGTTTAGTCCTGATGTTAACAATAGATCCTGGATGTAACAGTTTAGACCTGAGTTTAACAATAGATCCTGGCTGTAACAGTCCGTCCTGGCTGTAACAGTCCGTCCTGGCTGTAACAGGTCATCCTGGATGTAACAGTCAGTCCTGGCTGTAACAATGCATCCTGGCTGTAACAGTCTGTCCTGGCTGTAACAGTCCGTCCTGGCTGTAACATGTCCTCCTGGCTGTAACAGGTCATCCTGGCTGTAACAATGCATCCTGGTTGTAACAGGTCATCCTAGCTGTAACAGTCCGTCTGGCTGTAACAATAGATCCTGGCTGTAACAGTCCGTCCTGGCTGTAACAGGTCATCCTGGCTGTAACAGTCCGTCCTGGCTGTAACAATGCATCCTGGCTGTAACAGTCTGTCCTGGCTGTAACAATGCATCCTGGCTGTAACAATGCATCCTGGCTGTAACAGGTCATCCTGGCTGTAACAATGCATCCTGGCTGTAACAGGTCATCCTGGCTGTAACAATGCATCCTGGCTGTAACAGGTCATCCTGGCTGTAACAATGCATCCTGGCTGGATGAGTCCGTCCTGGCTGTAACAGTCCGTCCTGGCTGTAACAATGCATCCTGGCTGTATCAGTCCATCCTGGCTGTAACGGTCCGTCCTGGCTGTAACAATGCATCCTGGCTGTAACAGTCCGTCCTGGATGTAACAATGCATCCTGGCTGTAACAGGTAATCCTGGCTGTAACAGTCCGTCCTGGCTGTAACAATGCATCCTGGCTGTAACAGGTCATCATGGCTGTAACAGTGCGTCCTGGCTGTAACAGGTCATCCTGGCTGTAACAATGCATCCTGGCTGGATGAGTCCGTCCTGGCTGTAACAGTCCGTCCTGGCTGTAACAATGTTTCCTGGCTGTAACAGTCTGTCCTGGCTGTAACAATGTATCCTGGCTATAACAGTCTGTCCTGGCTGTTACAGTCCGTCCTGGCTGTAACAGGTCATCCTGGCTGTAACAGTCCGTCCTGGCTGTAACAGGTCATCCTGGCTGTAACAATGTATCCTGGTTGTAACAGGTCATCCTGGCTGTAACAGTCCATCCTGGCTGTAACAATGCATCCTGGCTGTAACAGTCTGTCCTGGCTGTAACAATGCATCCTGGCTGTAACAGTCCGTCCTGGCTATAACAATGCATCCTGGCTGTAACAGGTAATCCTGGCTGTAACAGTCCATCCTGGCTGTAACAATGCATCCTGGCTGTAACAGGTCATCATGGCTGTAACAGTGCGTCCTGGCTTTAACAGGTCATCCTGGCTGTAACAGTCCGTCCTGGCTGTAACAATGCATCCTGGCTATAACAGTGCATCCTGGCTATAACTATGCATCTTGACTATAACAGTGCAGTCCAGGCTGTAACAATGCATCCTGGCTGTAACAATGCATCCTGGCTATAACAATGCATCCTGGCTATAACAGTGCAGTCCTGGCTGTAACAATGCATCCTGGCTATAACAGTGCAGTCCTGGCTGTAACAATGCATCCTGGCTGTAACAATGCATCCTGGCTATAACAGTGCAGTCCTGGCTGTAACAGTGCATCCTGGCTATAACAATGCATCCTGGCTGTAACAATGCATCCTGGCTGTAACAATGCATCCTGGCTATAACAGTGCAGTCCTGGCTGTAACAATGCATCCTGGCTGTAACAGTGCAGTCCTGACTATAACATTGCATCCTGGCTATAACAGTGCAGTCCTGGCTGTAACAGTGCATACTGGCTATAACAGTGCATCCTGGCTATAACAGTGCATCCTGGCTGTAACAGTGCGTCTTGGCTGTAACAGTGCATCCTGGCACTAACAATGCATCCTGGCTATAACAGTGCATCCTGGCTATAACAGTGCATCCTGGCTGTAACAGTGTGTCTTGGCTGTAACAGTGCATCCTGGCACTAACAATGCATCCTGGCTATAACAGTGCATCCTGGCTATAACAGTGCGTCCTGGCTATAACAGTGCGGTCCTGGCTGTAACAGTGCAGTCCTGGCTATAACAGTGCATCCTGGCTATAACAGGTCATCCTGGCTATAACAGGTCATCCTGGCTGTAACAGTGCAGTCCTGGCTATAACAGTGCATCCTGGCTATAACAGGTCATCCTGGCTGTAACAGTTTAGTCCTGATTTTAACAACACATCCTGGCTGTATCTAAAAATGTTATCACCTGTGGTACTTTTTCAGTGATTACAAATATTTTCTTCTGCAATCAATTATTTAGCTTAATGCAGCCTACTGTATAAGTTCACCAAAAGGTCTAAGAACACCAAGAGTTTTCCAATTAAGAGTAAATGTCTTTTCTGTGATTGATCTGGATTGGTGTGGCTGTCGCTTCGCTAAGTGAGATGCTTGTGACGTCCAACTCTGATGTCACCCCACATAAATTGCCATTTAAAAAACGGTTTAAGGTAAGAGTTAAGGTTAGGTAAAGTTTTTTAAAATAAAAAAATATATATATATTTCACCTTTTATTTAATAACCAGGTAGGCGAGTTGAGAACAAGTTCTCAATTACAACTGCGACCTGGCCAAGATGAAGCAAAGCAGTGCATCACAAACAACAACACAGAGTTACACATGGAATAAACAAAACATGCAGTCAAAAACACAATAGAAAAAAAGTCTATATACAGTGTGTGCAAATGAGGTAAGATAAGGGAGGTAAGGCAATAAATAGGCCATATTGGTGAAATATAATAATTACAATTTAGCAATTAAACACTGGAGTGATAGAGACTGGATTAATAGATGTGCAGAAGATGAATGTGCAAGTAGAGATACTGGGGTGCAAAGGAGCAAAAAATAAAAACAGTATGGGGATGGGGTAGTTGGATGGGCTATTTACAGATAGGCTATGTAAAGGTGCAGTGATCTGTGAGCTGCTCTGACAGCTGGTGCTTAAAGTTAGTGAGGGAGATATGGGTCTCCAGCTTCAGTGATTTTTGCAATTCGTTCCAGTCATTGGCAGCAGAGAACTGGAAGGAAAGGTGGCCAAAGGAGGAATTGGCTATGGGAATGACCAGTGAAATATACCTGCTGGAGCGCGTGCTACGAGTGGATGCTGCTATGGTGACCAGTGAGCTGAGATAAGGCGGGGCTTTACCTAGCAGAGACTTATATAGATGACCTGGAGCCAGTGGGTTTGGCGACGAATATGAAACGAGGGCCAGCCAATGAGGGCATACAGGTTGCCATGGTGGGTAGTAAATGGGGCTTTGGTGACAAAAAAATGATGGCACTGTGATAGACTGCATCCAATTTGCTGAGTAGAGTGTTGGAGGCTATTTTGTAAATGACATCGCCAAAGTCAAGGATCGGTAGGATAGTCAGTTTTACGAGGGTGTGTTTGGCGGCATGAGTGAAGGATGCTTTGTTGCGAAATAGGAAGCCGATTCTAGATTTCATTTTGGATTGGAGATGCTCAATGTGAGTCTGGAAGGAGAGTTTACAGTCTAACCAGACACCTAGGTATTTGAAGATGTCCACATATTCTAAGTCAAAACCGTGCAGAGTAGTGATGCTGGACGGGCGGGCAGGTGCTGGTAGCGGTCGGTTGAAGAGCATGCATTTAGTTTTACTTGCATTTAAGAGCAGTTGGAGGCCACGGAAGGAGAGTTGTATGGCATTGAAGCTCATCTGGAGGTTAGTTAACACAGAGTCCAAAGAAGGGCCAGAAGTATACAGAATGGTATCGTCTGGGTAGACGTGGATCAGAGAATAATCAGCAGCAAGAGCGACATCATTGATGTGTACAGTGGTTTAAGTTAGGGGAGAGGTTAAGGTTAGGGTTCGGATTCAGGGTTGGGTCATCCAAGGATCCCACTTATCATTTACCTTTTCCATTTGATCTCCTTTCTAGGATTAATGATGTCATCGTCAGTGGACCTCTGAACATCACCAATCACATGACTACCCAGGGGGAGTTTGTCATCCGGTGGACACCCATCCGGGACAATCTGGGGGAGTATTTCCCCATTTGCTTCATCACTGAGGGGATTTCTGGGTAGGTCTTATGTTTTATAATGCTAGAAACATCACCAGAACTGCTGTTCAACTTCCTGTATGTTCTGCTACTTCCTGTGTGTTCTGCTACTTCCTGTATGTTCTGCTACTTCCTGTGTGTTCTGCTACTTCCTGTATGTTCTGCTACTTCCTGTACGTTCTGCTACTTCCTGTACGTTCTGCTACTTCCTGTATGTTCTGCTACTTCCTGTACGTTCTGCTACTTCCTGTGTGTTCTGCTACTTCCTGTGTGTTCTGCTACTTCCTGTATGTTGTGCTACTTCCCTCTGGAGTTTCCTCTTTTTATGATATTTAATTTCACATGAGAGAGAGAGACTAATAATACATGTAATGATAATATTGTGCTGTTGTTCACCCTGATCTTCTCTAACACTTTCAGATCTAGTGTCTATCAGTCTGAGATGAGATGTGTTGTGGTGGAGGTCGGACGCAAAAAGGGTTTGTACATTATTCCACCATAAATATGTTGTGGTGTGTGATTGGACAATATGGTGTGGTGTGTGATTGGACAATATGGTGTGGTGTGTGATTGGACAATATGCTGTGGTGTGTGATTGGACAATATGCTCTGGTGTGTGATTGGACTATGTGCTGTGGTGTGTGATTGGACAATATGCTGTGGTGTGTGATTGGACTATGTGCTGTGGTGTGTGATTGGACAATGTGCTGTGGTGTGTGATTGGACAATGTGCTGTGGTGTGTGATTGGACAATATGCTGTGGTGTGTAATTGGACAATATGCTGTGGTGTGATTGGACTATGTGGTGTGTGATTGGACTATGTGCTGTGGTGTGTAATTGGACAATATGCTGTGGCGTGTGATTGGACTATGTGGTGTGTGATTGGACAATATACTGTGGTGTGTAATTGGACAATATGCTCTGGTGTGTGATTGGACATTATGCTGTGGTGTGTGATTGGACAATATGCTGTGGTGTGTGATTGGACAATATGCTGTGGTGTGTGATTGGACAATATGGTGTGGTGTGTGTGATTGGACAATATGGTGAGGCGTGTGATTGTATAATTGTGCACTTTAATAACAGAAGCTCTGAATACTGTATGATACATACTATACCTAGACAACACATCTGAAATCACCAAACATGAAGGAAAGATAAAAATGAAACTCGAAATGACCCCAACCAACTCACATCATGGGTCACAGTCAGATTGTTTTGATTAAGACATTTATGCAAAAGATGGGAAGAAATACAACAATAAGAAAACATCTCCCGTGACAGTCAAAGCCAAGGTGGTGTGTGACGAGACCAAGATGACGGTAGAAGTGGAGAAGTCCTCTGTTACTGAAATTCACGAGGACCACCTCCGCCTCAACGATCCCAGTAACTCTGCCTGCGACCTGCAACGCCTCTCTAACAGCACCCACATCATTGGAGTCATCCCCCTCAATGCCTGTGGCACTCAGATAGAGGTGAGGCCTCCGAGATGTCAAATATTATAGTGGGATGACACATGTACAGTATTCCACTTTGTGTGAGACCCATTCACTCCTGTGTGTCTGTCTGCGTTCTCTATATTGAACCTGGTTCGAGGGGATATTCACCCCAAGGCACCAGCTAGGCTGACAGATCTTGAATTGGTTTTGGTGAAGGGTGGATTTATGCTGCCTGTGGGAAGATTTGCCCTCAGAACAGTTTTGCATCAAAAGAGACACCAACATGCTCACTCATAACCCCAAGAGGTTCACAGCAATATCAGAACTGAAGCGATTGATCTGGGTGACGTGTGTAAAGTTCAGTGCCCACAAATGTAACTGTCTAGATGATTTTCCTCTCCATCTCTCTCAATCCAGGAGGACGACGACAACCTCATCTTCAAGAACCAAATCACCACCTTCGACAACCCCAACGACATCATCACCAGGCACCACCAGGTGGAGTTCCAGTTCTACTGCCAGTACGCCAAACGTGGCAACGTGTCCCTGGGCTTCACTGCACACAGAGACAGCATCACGGTGGTGGAGAAAGGCTTCGGCACGTTCACCTACCAGTTTGAGTTCTACCAGACCAGCCAGTTCGCCAACATGGTGGATCCCCGTGACTACCCGTTAGACGTGGAGGTGAAGCAGATGATCTACATGGACATCGAGGCCGTGTCCACTGTGAACAACACTGAGCTCTTCGTGGAGTCCTGCAGAGCGGCGCCGTACGACAACCCCGACTACCATCCCACCTACCCCATCATAGAAAGCGGGTGAGACTGAGCACACAGATTCAGTTCAGCTTTATTAGCACGAGTGGCAAGGCTGCTGTTGGTAAAGCAAAGTGAGATAAAGACATCAACAATAAAATTCAAAATAGTAATAATAATAATAATAATAATAACAATAATAATAATAATAATAATAATAATAATAACAATAATAACAATAATAACAATAATAACAATAATAACGATAATAATGATAATAATAACAATAACAATAACAATAACAATAACAATAATAATAGTAACGATAATAATAATAATAATAATAATAATAATAATAATAATAATAATAATAATAATAATGGTGATTAGAGAAAGGAAACACACACATATATATTAAAATATAAACACTGAGGCATTCATCAACCTCAGGGTGGACACTTGTCAGTAATGTGAGATGATAATAGATGCTGGGGAATATTCTAGACTAAAAGATTGTTTTACTGCACTTACTGTATGTACTTGACATATTTACTGTACTCTAGGTTTTAACTGTGTTTTTTTTACCAGGTGCATTGTGGATGAGACGGTTCAAATCTTCTCACCGCGTCACCAGAGGCATTTCCAGTTCGGAATGGAAGCTTTCAAATTCATCGGAATGCATGACCAGGTAAATGGGGACAGATTGCTGCATCATTCAAGGATCGTATCAAGGGTTATATCCTCTCAGTTCAGTGACCTTTAAACTCTCTGGCTATAGGTGTACATCAGCTGTTCAGTGACCTTTGAACCCTCTGGCTATAGGTGTACATCAGCTGTTCAGTGACCTTTGAACCCTCTGGCTATAGGTGTACATCAGCTGTTCAGTGACCTTTGAACCCTCTGGCTATAGGTGTACATCAGCTGTTCAGTGATCCTGTGAACCCTCTGACTATAGGTGTACATCAGCTGTTCAGTGATCCTGTGAACCCTCTGGCTATAGGTGTACATCAGCTGTTCAGTGACCTTTGAACCCTCTGGCTATAGATGTACATCAGCTGTTCAGTGACCTTTGAACCCTCTGGCTATAGGTGTACATCAGCTGTTCAGTGACCTTTGAACCCTCTGGCTATAGGTGTACATCAGCTGTTCAGTGACCTTTGAACCCTCTGGCTATAGGTGTACATTAGCTGTTCAGTGACCTTTGAACCCTCTGGCTATAGGTGTACATCAGCTGTTCAGTGACCTTTAAACTCTCTGGCTATAGGTGTACATCAGCTGTTCAGTGACCTTTGAACCCTCTGGCTATAGGTGTACATCAGCTGTTCAGTGACCTTTGAACCCTCTGGCTATAGGTGTAGATCAGCTGTTCAGTGACCTTTGCACCCTCTGGCTATAGGTGTACATCAGCTGTTCAGTGATCCTGTGTGAGGCTGGGAACCCCAATACCCGGTGTGCCCAGGGCTGCGTCAACTCCACCTCCCCCCAGCCTGCTGGTCACCACCACCACCGCAAGAGAGAGGCCGCCATGCAAACGGCCAAACACCACATCTCCCAGGGTCCTTTGCGCCTGAGAAAGAGTTCAGAGAGCTCAGGTAAGCTAACCCTGAGGGAAACGGCTGTAGCTTTAGATGAGCTACAAATTAAATGTTGTACTTTGTGTTATTGACGATACAGTATATTATCAATGGTCCTCTGTTGCTCAGTTGGTAAAGTGTGACACTTGCAATGCCAGGGTTGTGGGTTCATATCCCAGAAGAAAATACATGAGGATGTACCACTAGTGTAAGTTGCTCTGGTTAAGAGTGTCTGCTAAATGACTACACATTTAGGAAGGACCTCTACAGTGGAATTTTTCAACAGGAAATAACATCTCTGCATAAACAGGTGTTTTTTTTGTTTCACAAAGAGTTTCCGTGTTATAAAAGGTGTTTGTGTGTTTTCTTGTCTTCCCAGTGACCAACGTGAACATGGGGTTGATGGTTGGGTGTATCGTAGCAGCCGTTGCCATGCTGTGCGGAGTGATGCTCTACAAGTCCAAAACATCAGGCATTAAATACCAGCCCCTGACAACATTTGAGACTTAGTCCCATGGCAACCATCTTTTCACATAGAGTCTGCATTATAGAAAGAAGGATGGTGGGAAATATTGAACATTTGAAAAGTGGTCTCTGTCTTTAACGATGAAATGTCTCTTGAGATCAATACAAGAATATGCATTAATCCGTAAACGTACTTAGCGGTGACTCCGATTATAACAATGTGTCTTGGCTGACCAGGTAAAAGTTCTGAATAGCCACTCGAGCACCAATAGGATTGCAGGTGTTCATACATCACAGGAAGCTGCTGAGGGGAGCACAGCTTATAATGTCTGGAATGGAGAGAATTGAATGAATGGTATTTGATTCCACTCTACTCGTTTCACTCCAGCCATTACCATGGTCCCGTGATCCCCAATTAAGGTGCCACCAACCTCCTGTGATGTATATATATATATATATTTACTGTAGCCTGTCCTAAACACATTTGACCCATATAGTGCCCTCTAGTGTACAAATGAAATGTAATTTACAAATACAGAACAGCTATAATCCACACAACAACCGTAGAGGGTTTGGCCCAAATGTCTCCTACAACTTGTTTGACCAGTTTAACTCCTGCTTCTTCTTACTGTCTGTATTGTGATTTGAATAACATTCTGCCTGATCCAACATGGCTGCCCTGTTACATGTGGCCATCAGTGGAGCAGAAGTGCTTTAATTAACATTCTGCCTGATCCAACATGGCTGCCCTGTTACATGTGGTCATCAGTGGAGCAGAAGTGCTTTGATTAACATCCTGCATGATCCAACATGGCTGCCCTGTTACATGTGGTCATCAGTGGAGCAGAAGTGCTTTGATTAACATCCTGCATGATCCAACATGGCTGCCCTGTTACATGTGGTCATCAGTGGAGCAGAAGTGCTTTGATTAACATTCTGCCTGATCCAACATGGCTGCCCTGTTACATGTGGTGAGACCAGTGGAGCAGAAGTGCTTTAATTAACATCCCACATGATCCAACATGGCTGCCCTGTTACATGTGGTCATCAGTGGAGCAGAAGTGCTTTGATTAACATTCTGCATGATCCAACATGGCTGCCCTGTTACATGTGGCCATCAGTGGAGCAGAAGTGCTTTGATTAACATCCTGCATGATCCAACATGGCTGCCCTGTTACATGTGGTGAGACCAGTGGAGCAGAAGTGCTTTGATTAACATCCTGCATGATCCAACATGGCTGCCCTGTTACATGTGGTGAGACCAGTGGAGCAGAAGTGCTTTGATTAACATTCTGCATGATCCAACATGGCTGCCCTGTTACATGTGGTGAGACCAGTGGAGCAGAAGTGCTTTGATTAACATCCTGCATGATCCAACATGGCTGCCCTGTTACATGTGGCCATCAGTGAAGCAGAAGTGCTTTGATTCGCATTCTGCTTAGGAAATGTAGACCTATAGGCCTAATGCAAAGAAATGATTTATAGATGTTTTTTAAATGAGTGAATTCCTTGTTGTTTACACAATTAATCTTGAAGCTGCCATGTTTACTGGAATAAAACTCAACTCTAAATAAGTTGACATCAGTGGATGTTTCTGAGGGGAGGACGGCTCATAATAATGTCTGGAACGGAGCGAATGGAATGGCATCAAACACAAGGAAACCATGGAAACCACATGTTTGATGTATTTGACACCATTCCATCCTATTCCTCTCCAGACATTATCAATTACTTGTCCTCCCCAATTAAAGTGCCACCAACCTTCTGTGGTTGACACAGTTCAGTGTTGAATACAAGTGGGTCATTCTTGGGCTGGGGTAATATTTCAGTCCCTTTGACTTTCTATATTATATTTAAAGTATTGGGTCACCGAAATGAAACGTTAACAGATTTTGTATAAACATTGAAATGTCCAGTATAATGAATTGAAATAAATATAGTATTAATTTAAACCTTATTATAAAAAAACATCTTATTTTTAAACTGACACTAAGAATTGTGTCATGTCCCCCAGGCGTTTGACATCATTTTTACTTGGGAAATTAATATGAAAATTGTGCACATAATTAATAACTTCTTCCATTAATGTAAACAGATGTGTGTTATTTTGTTGAGGATGTATTTTTATCAAATAAATACATGATTATTGATTAAAATGACACAATTTAACCTCTGTCCCTCAGTCTATACTCAACCCCGCCACACCAACCAAACTCTGCTAATAAAAATGCTCAGTCCACCCTTTATGTGCCAACATTAACAGGAAGTGACATCATTTAACAATTTCCATCTTCATGGTACAGAAACAGGCAAGTAATCACGTTCTTTTATATCTGTACTTTGTTGTTTTTTAAAGTCAGGTGGGGATGGTCGAGCTGACCAACTCAACCCCGTTACATGAAATAAAGATGGAAAACTAGTACTTTTCAAAATGATATTTTAACCAATAAAAAATATACAATCTATTAATTTCATGCACACCATGTGGTCTCCTGTCCTTCACCACACGAGGAGCCGAGGCCATTTTGAGCCCAAAAAAATCAGCCCCGTCACGCGACATCTGGAGAGGCAATGCCTTTGCACCTTTGAAAGGAAGCACACTAACCGGCACACCAACGCATTCCAGAGAAAGGTCAAGTCATTCTTTTTGGGAGATGATGTGAGCCGGATCACAACTGGGAGGAAACAAACTATCACTGTGCAGGAAGCCAAGATGAAGAAAAGGTTCCTGGAGGACACCATGAAAAATGACACCACATCTGATGGTATGGCAAAAGTTTCCTTTTTCCAATGGGTCACAGAAGACAAAGGCCAATGAAAAGAAAGTTCCTCATTTAGGATCCCTGTCAAGAGAACTGTTGAGAGCACCCAGCAGAACCTTACCGAGTTGCTCCACAACTACATTCACAAGTTTAAGTAAACACCTGTTCAACATTAAACAGCAATACACCTGCTGCCGTGAGCTCAGGAAAAACATGGCAACGGAGGAGACCTTGATCCATGTGGACTTTTCAAACAACTATGTCTGCAGATACACATGGGAGATCCAAGCTGATGCCTTTGGGGCTCCACACCTGCAGCCCTCTCTACATACTGGGGTACTTACTGTATGTAGACCAACAGGAGCCGATACGCTTGACAACCATCTCCCCCTCTAGGCACAAAGGCCCTCCTATATGGAAACACCTCCATCCAGTGCTGGACTCCCTTCAGGACACACATCCACAAGTGTCTGTATTGCACGTTTTTTACTGATGGTTCTTGCACACAGTATAAGCAGAGAGGCAACTTCCTGCTTTTCACAACAATAATTACACAAACGGGGATTCAAAGCTGGTACATGGACCTCTTTTGAGTCAAGCCATGGAAAAGTGGCTCCTGGTGGTGTGGGAGGAACGTTGAAGAGAACAGACTGGTGGCTAAGGGCCGTGATATCAGCGACGCACAGGAGCTTTGACAAAGCCCTCCGTGAGACAAACACGTCAGTGAAGCTGTTCTTTGTGAAGAGGGCCGATGTTGAACGTGCGATGGAGATGATGCCAAGCCCCGATAAAAGCGATGCCCTCCACCATGAGAATATCAGCCTTGCTCCTGGTGAGCTGATGTCTCGTGATGTCGGCTGTCTTCGTTCAACAAAGAAAGAGCTAAACTGTACATGCTTTAACACACAGCGCTTCAGGTTCAGGCAGGAGGTTCTGGCTGCTCCAGAACAGCCCTTCAGGTTCAGGCAGGAGGTCCTGGCTGCTCCAGAACAGCCCTTCAGGTTCAGGCAGTAGGTCCTGGCTGCTCCAGAACAGCCCTTCAGGTTCAGGCAGGAGGTCCTGGCTGCTCCAGAACAGCCCTTCAGGTTCAGGCAGGAGGTCCTGGCTGCTCCAGAACAGCGCTTCAGGTTCAGGCAGGAGGTCCTGGCTGCTCCAGAACAGCCCTTCAGGTTCAGGCAGGAGGTCCTGGCTGCTCCAGAACAGCCCTTCAGGTTCAGGCAGGAGGTCCTGGCTGCTCCAGAACAGCGCTTCAGGTTCAGGCAGGAGGTCCTGGCTGCTCCAGAACAGCCCTTCAGGTTCAGGCAGGAGGTCCTGGCTGCTCCAGAACAGCCAATGAGGAAAATCCACAAGCTGTGGACGAAATACAGTGGGTAAATCCAGGTCTTCTTGGTCAGTGGTGTGTAGTGGAATATGATCACCTTCATCCAGGCATCATCCTCGACACGGATGAAATGAGTGTACAAGTGAAATGTATGCATCTTTTAGGACCAAAAATATATTTTTCTGGCCTTCTCAAGACGACATCCACTGGTATCAGTTTGATGAAATCCTTGAGATGATTCCACACCCCCACAGCGTGTGACAACCCACCATGTAGAGGTTGAGAGAGATGATTGGGCTCTCAGGAAGAAAGCCACTAATGAATGAATGAATGAATATGTTGCTCCTGAGAAGAAGGGTCGTCATGGTGACACTAGTGCTGTAGTTAACAGCTGTTCTAACATTCTAAATGCCCTTGGAAAATGTTCCTACAGTTTGATGACACGCTGAACCTTTCTGATGAAACCTGTTGAATGTTATTAACTACCCTAACGCCAGATGTGTTTTTATTTGTTTCGATATTTACTGCAGTTTGGTTAATAAAACCCAGATTATTCTAAATATATCTAATGTCCTTATTACATGGTTGCGTACAATGAAATGTAATGTTTTGGTGTAAATCTGGGAGGGATTTTGATAGTAAATTAAACTAGTTTATATGGAAACCGATGTGTCTCTTCAACCCTGTTACAGTATTCAACCCTGTTACAGTATTCAACCCTGTTACAGTATTCAACCCTGATACAGTATTCAACCCTGTTACAGTATTCAACCCTGTTACAGTATTCAACCCTGTTACAGTATTCAACCCTGTTACAGTATTCAACCCTGTCACGCTAGTCTCAACCCTGTTACAGTATTCAACCCTGTTACAGCATTCAACCCTGTTACAGTATTCAACCCTGTTACAGTATTCAACCCCGTTTCAGTATTCAACCCTGTTACAGTATTCAACCCTGTCACGCTAGTCTCAACCCCGTTACAGTATTCAACCCTGTTACAGTATTCAACCCTGTTACAGTATTCAACCCTGTCACCCTAGTCTCAACCCCGTTACAGTATTCAACCCTGTTACAGTATTCAACCCTGTTACAGTATTCAACCCTGTTACAGTATTCAACCCTGTTACAGTATTCAACCCTGTTACAGTATTCAACCCTGTCACGCTAGTCTCAACCCCGTTACAGTATTCAACCCTGTTACAGTATTCAACCCTGTTACAGTATTCAACCCTGTTACAGTATTCAACCCTGTTACAGTATTCAACCCCGTTACAGTATTCAACCCTGTTACAGTATTCAACCCTGTTACAGTATTCAACCCCGTTACAGTATTCAACCCCGTTACAGTATTCAACCCTGTTACAGTATTCAACCCCGTTACAGTATTCAACCCTGTTACAGTATTCAACCCTGTTACAGTATTCAACCCTGTTACATATTCAACCCTGTTACAGTATTCAACCCTGTTACAGTATTCAACCCTGTTACAGTATTCAACCCTGTTACAGTATTCAACCCTGTCACCCTAGTCTCAACCCTGTTACAGTATTCAACCCTGTCACGCTAGTCTCAACCCTGTTACAGTATTCAACCCTGTCACCCTAGTCTCAACCCCGTTACAGTATTCAACCCCGTCACATGACAATATTTGTTAAATAACATGGCAAAGATGAATAAATATGAATTTAGTGTTTTCTGAGCTCAGTCTGAAATGTTAAGGACAATCCCAAAAAGATTAGATTCATGTTAAAATGCTGAATTGAAAGCTTGTTTTTTATTTAAATGATGAACCCGCTGACACATAATGTGTCTTATCTCAGAGTTACATAAAGCAACATTCAGAGATTTTACATTTTATATTTATAATAATTGAATATGTTTTGGGGGAACACATGAGCATCAGGTAAATGTATATTTTTTACATTCAGACATCTTCCATATTGTCTGTGACGGGGTTGAAGATAAATGGTGTCCACATCAGACAAAAATGGACAATAATAAACAAGGGCTTTAATGCCTGAGGTGGGAGAATGGGTTTTCTTGAAGGTTTAATATCTACTTAATGTCGTGCGCTGTTCAGAAAACGCATTTATTCTAGTAAAAAAATAAATACATATATATATAATTTTCAAATATTTCCGCAGCCCAAGAATGACCCAAGTACTGTACTGTAGTATAAGTATCGTCTGGGGATCGTCTGAGATCCCCAAGGATTGGAAAGCTGCCGCAGTCATCCCCTCTTCAAAGGGGGAGACACCCTGGACCCAAACTATTACAGACCTATATCCATCCTGCCCTGCCTATCTAAGGTCTTCGAAAGCCAAGTCAACAAACAGGTCACTGACCATCTCGAATCCCACTGTACCTTCTCCGCTGTGCAATCTGGTTTCCGAGCCGGTCACGGGTGCACCTCAGCCACACTCAAGGTACTAAACGATATCATAACCGCCATCTATAAAAGACAGTACTGTGCAGCCGTCTTCATCGACCTTGCCAAGGCTTTCGACTCTGTCAATCACCATATTCTTATCGGCAGACTCAGTAGCCTCGGTTTTTCGGATGACTGCCTTGCCTGGTTCACCAATTACTTTGCAGACAGAGTTCAGTGTGTCAAATCGGAGGGCATGCTGTCCGGTCTTCTGGCAGCCTTATACCACCCACCACTGCGACTTGTATGCTCTAGTCGGCTGGCCCTCGCTACATATTCGTCGCCAGACCCACTGGCTCCAGGTCATCTACAAGTCCATGCTAGGTAAAGCTCCGCCTTATCTCAGTTCACTGGTTACGATGGCAACACCCATCCGTAGCACACGCTCCAGCAGGTGTATCTCACTGATCATCCCTAAAGCCAACACCTCATTTGGCCGCCTTTCGTTCCAGTTCTCTGCTGCCTGTGACTGGAACGAATTGCAAAAATCGCTGAAGTTGGAGACTTTTATCTCCCTCACCAACTTCAAACATCTGCTATCTGAGCAGCTAACCGATCGCTGCAGCTGTACATAGTCTATTGGTAAATAGCCCACCCATTTTCACCTACCTCATCCCCATACTGTTTTTATTTATTTATTTTTCTGCTCTTTTGCACACCAATATCTCTACCTGTACATAACCATCTGATCATTTATCACTCCAGTGTTAATCTGCATAATTGTAATTATTTGCCTACCTTCTCATGCCTTTTGCACACAATGTATATATAGACTCCCCTTTTTTCTACTGTGTTATTGACTTGTTAATTGTTTACTCCATGTGTAACTCTGTGTTGTCTGTTCACACTGCTATGCCTTATCTTGGCCAGGTCGCAGTTGTAAATGAGAACTTGTTCTCAACTAGCCTACCTGGTTAAATAAAGGTGAAATAAAAAAAAAAAAAATAAAAGTCTCTATGGGGGTGCCACAGGGTTCAATTCTCGGGCCGACTCTTTTCTCTGTATACATCAATGATGTTGCTCTTGCTGCGGGCGATTCCCTGATCCACCTCTACACAGACGACACCATTCTATATACTTTCGGCCCGTCATTGGACACTGTGCTATCTAACCTCCAAACAAGCTTTAATGCCATACAACACTCCTTCCGTGGCCTCCAACTGCTCTTAAACGCTAGTAAAACCAAATGCATGCTTTTCAACCGATCGCTGCCTGCACCCGCATGCCCGCCTAGCATCACCACCCTGGATGGTTCCGACCTAGAATATGTGGACATCTATAAGTACCTAGGTGTCTGGCTAGACTGCAAACTCTCCTTCCAGACTCATATCAAACATCTCCAATCGAAAATCAAATCAAGAGTCGGCTTTCTATTCCTCAACAAAGCCTCCTTCACTCACGCCGCCAAGCTTACCCTAGTAAAACTGACTATCCTACCGATCCTCGACTTCGGCGATGTCATCTACAAAATGGCTTCCAACACTCTACTCAGCAAACTGGATGCAGTCTATCACAGTGCCATCCGTTTTGTCACTAAAGCACCTTATACCACCCACCACTGCGACTTGTATGCTCTAGTCGGCTGGCCCTCGCTACATATTCGTCGCCAGACCCACTGGCTCCAGGTCATCTACAAGTCCATGCTAGGTAAAGCTCCGCCTTATCTCAGCTCACTGGTCACGATGGCAACACCCATCCGTAGCACGCGCTCCAGCAGGTGTATCTCACTGATCATCCCTAAAGCCAACACCTCATTTGGCCGCCTTTCGTTCCAGTACTCTGCTGCCTGTGACTGGAACGAATTGCAAAAATCGCTGAAGTTGGAGACTTTTATCTCCCTCACCAACTTCAAACATCAGCTATCTGAGCAGCTAACCGATCGCTGCAGCTGTACATAGTCTATTGGTAAATAGCCCACCCATTTTCACCTACCTCATCCCCATACTGTTTTTATTTATTTACTTTTCTGCTCTTTTGCACACCAATATCTCTACCTGTACATGACCATCTGATCATTTATCACTCCAGTGTTAATCTGCAAAATTGTAATTATTCGCCTACCTCATGCCTTTTGCACACATTGTATATAGACTCCCCCTTTGTTTTCTACTGTGTTATTGACTTGTTAATTGTTTACTCCATGTGTAACTCTGTGTTGTCTGCTCATACTGCTATGCTTTATCTTGGCCAGGTCGCAGTTGCAAATGAGAACTTGTTCTCAACTAGCCTACCTGGTTAAATAAAGGTGAAATAAAAACATTTTAAAAAAATGTTGATTTACACTGCCCTCCTGTGGTCAAATATGATTTAAATCCAGGACTATTATCACCCAGACTAACAGTATCTATTGTAGTATGTAGTATTAATTCAAGCATAATGGCATGTCTTGTCTAGTTTGCCATAATTACAGTATATTTGTAACATACGTTTTAGTTGTAGATAAATGAAGTACTTCATAATGGGGCCAGTGATAATCTCCTCACTGACAGACCATCATCATCATCATCAGACATCCCTTGTTGCAACACAAATCTTTGCAGTTTTACCATCTCACCACCAGGGAGCGCTGCAGCACCTTCAGCACCAGTACTTCCCGTTTTTCACAATTCCTGACATTTAATCCTTGTAAAAATTCCGTCATAGGTCAGTGAGGATCACCTTTATTTTAAGAATGTGAAATGTCAGAATAATAGTAGAGAGAATGATTTATTTCAGCTTTTATTTATTTAATCACATTCCCAGTGGGTCAGAATTTTACATACACTCAATTAGTATTTGGTAGCATTGCCTTCCACAAGCTCGCCACAACAAATTGGGTGAATTTTGGCCCATTCCTCCTGACAGAGTTGCTGTAACTGAGTCAGGTTTGTAGGCCTACTTGCTTGCACACGCTTTTTCAGTTCTGCCCGCAAATTTTCTATGGGATTGAGGTCAGGGCTTTGTGATGGCCACTCCAATACCTTGACTTTGTTGTCCTTAAGCCATTTTGCCACAACTTTGGAAGTATGCTTGGGGTCATTGTCCATTTGAAGTCCCCTTTGCGACCAAGCTTTAACTTCCTGACTGATGTCTTGAGATGTTGCTTCAGTATATCCACATAATTTTCCTACCTCATGATGCCATCTATTTTGTGAAGTGCACCAGTCCCTCCTGCAGCAAAGCACCCCCACAACATGATGCTGCCACCCCCACAACATGATGCTGCCACCCCCGTGCTTCACGGTTGGGATGCTGTTCTTCAGCTTGCAAGCCTCCCCCTTTTTCCTCTAAACATAACGATGGTCACTATGGCCAAACAGGTCTATTTTTGTTTCATCAGACCAGAGGACATTTCTCCAAAAAGTACGATCTTTGTCCCCATGTGCAGATGCAAACTGTAGTCTGGCTTTTTTTATGGCAGTTTTGGAGCAGTGGCTTCTTCCTTGCTGAGCAGCCTTTCAGGTTATGTCGATATAGGACTCATTTTACTATGGATATAGATACTTTTGTACCCGTTTCCCCCAGCATCTTCACAAGGTCCTTTGCTGTTGTTCTGGGATTGATTTGCACTTTTCGCACAACAGTACATTCATCTCTAGGAGACAGAACGCGTCTCCTTCCTGAGCGGTATGACGGCTGCGTGGTCCCATGGTGTTTATACTTGCGTACTATTGTTTGTGCAGATGAACGTGGTACCTTCAGGCGTTTGGAAATAGCTCCCAAGAAGGAACCAGACTTGTGGAGGTCTACAATTTTTTTCTGAGGTCTTGGCTGATTTCTTTTGATTTTCCCATGTCAAGCAAAGAAGCACTGAGTTTGAAGGTAGGCCTTGAAATAGATCCGCGGGTACACCTCCATTTGACTCAAATGATGTCAATTAGCCTATCAGAAGGTTCTAAAGCCATGACATAATTTTCTGGAATTTTCCAAGCTGTTTAATGGCACAGTCAACTTAGTGTATTTAAACTTCTGACCCAATGGAATTGTGATACAGTGAAATAATCTTTCTGCAAACAATTGTTGGAAAAATGACTTGTGTCATGCACAAACTAGATGTCCTAACAGACTTGCCAAAACTATAGTTTGTTAACAAGAAATTTGTGGAGTGGTTGAAAAACGAGTTTTAATGATTCCAACCTAAGTGTATGTGTCACACCCTGTCCGTAGAGAGGTTTTTATTCTCTATTTTGGTTAGTTCAGAGTGTGACTAGGGTTGGCATTCTAGTTTCCTTATGTCTATGTTAGAGTGCTTCCCAATCAGAGGCAGCTGTCTATCGTTGTCTCTGATTGGGGATCATATATAAGTTGGCATTTTCCGTTTGAGTTTTGTGGGATGTTGTTTTCTGTTTAGTGTCTGTACCTGACAGAACTGTTTGCGTTGTTATTTTTGTTTGAGTGGTTTTTTTTAAATAATAAAAATCATGAACACTTTCCACGCTGCGCTTTGGTCCACTCCTTTCGACGAGAGCCGTGACCATATGTAAACTTCCCACTTCAACTGTAGTTGGGCAGACCTGCCGTGATCATGGCACATTCCTGTAGGGTGTGTCAGCTGTCAGAGCTTGGGGAGGAAGTGGTGGTCATTGGTGGCCATCTATTTTTAAAGTGTTGAAACGGGCAGGAAGCGACAGGGTAAAGCTCAGAGGTCAAGAGTTACGGAAACGCATGGCTGTCGTGTGATTCGCTGACTGGCAGACAGGGGTGGCAGACAGGGGTGGCAGACAAGGGTTGGGTTTGGGTGTAGGTCTATGTGAAACACGAGAGCGGAGACAGGGGAGAGGGTAGAGGGAGAGATGGGTAGATGGATAGGGGGAGGGAGGAGGGCTAGGGGGTGATGGGTAGAGGAGGAGAGCGAGAGAGGGGAGATGGAGAGATGGGTAGAGGGGGAGAGCGAGAGAGGGGGTAGATGGGTAGAGGGGGAGGGAGGAGGACTAGGGGGTGATGGGTAGAGGAGGAGAGCGAGAGAGGGGAGATGGAGAGATGGGTAGAGGGGGAGAGCGAGAGAGGGGGTAGATGGGTAGAGGGGGAGGGAGGAGGACTAGGGGATGAGGAGGAGAGGGGAGATGGGTAGAGGGGGAGAAGGGAGATAGCTAGGGGGAGAGGGGGGAGGGATTGATAAGACTGTAGTGACAGACACCTCATTAGACCTGTCATCAGTGTGACCTTACAGGTAGAGTGCTGGGTACCTTCCTCAAGTTTCAAAGGGTTGGTTAACCGGTTGCCTCATACACAACATAAATGTCCCATTCCCATTATAGTTCACAGACAGGACAGTCTAGCACACAGTAAACTGCATGTTAGTTCACAGGCAGGACAGTCTAGCACACAGTAAACTGCATTATAGTTCACAGACAGGACAGTCTAGCACACAGTACACTGCATTATAGTTCACAGACAGGACAGTCTAGCACACAGTACACTGCATTATAGTTCACAGACAGGACAGTGTAGCACACAGTACACTGCATTTTAGTTCACAGACAGGACAGTCTAACACACAGTAAACTGCATTATAGTTTAGTTTTTTGCATACATGGCAGCTAAAACCTGAATTGTGAATATAAGTACAAACATAAAACATCAACAAATCAATAAAATATTAAATGGAACTGGAAGCCTGATGGATGATCAGGGAAGCAGATCTGATGGATGATCAGGGAAGCAGATCTGATGGATGATCAGGGAAGCAGATCTGATGGATGATCAGGGAAGCAGATCTGATGGATGATCAGGGAAGCAGATCTGATGGATGATCAGGGAAGCAGGTCTGATGGATGATCAGGGAAGCAGGTATGATGGATGATCAGGGAAGCAGATCTGATGGATGATCAGGGAAGCAGATCTGATGGATGATCAGGGAAGCAGGTCTGATGGATGATCAGGGAAGCAGGTCTGATGGATGATCAGGGAAGCAGGTCTGATGGATGATCAGGGAAGCAGGTCTGATGGATGATCAGGGAAGCAGGTCTGATGGATGATCAGGGAAGGAGATCTGATGGATGATCAGGGAAGCAGGTCTGATGGATGATCAGGGAAGCAGGTCTGATGGATGATCAGGGAAGGAGATCTGATGGATGATCAGGGAGGCAGATCTGACGGATGATCAGGGAAGCAGATCTGACGGATGATCAGGGAGGCAGATCTGATGGATGATCAGGGAAGCAGGTCTGATGGATGATCAGGGAAGGAGATCTGATGGATGATCAGGGAAGCAGGTCTGATGGATGATCAGGGAAGCAGGTCTGATGGATGATCAGGGAAGCAGGTCTGATGGATGATCAGGGAAGCAGGTCTGATGGATGATCAGGGAAGCAGGTCTGATGGATGATCAGGGAAGCAGGTCTGATGGATGATCAGGGAAGCAGGTCTGATGGATGATCAGGGAAGCAGATCTGATGGATGATCAGGGAAGCAGATCTGATGGATGATCAGGGAAGCAGGTCTGATGGATGATCAGGGAAGCAGGTCTGATGTCACTTTGCAGTTCCACCACACGCTGCTATGTCATAAGAGTGTGACTGTCTGTTTAGCAATTCCATCATCCCCCAATAACGCCATTATGAGAAGGGGTTGGGTCTCATTACTACTGATGTAGTCTAACAGAACCATCCTGTAGTCTAACAGAACCATCCTGTAGTCTAACAAAACCATCCTGTAGTCTAACAGAACCATCCTGTAGTCTAACAGGATCATCCTGTAGTCTAACAGAACCATCCTGTAGTCTAACAGGACCATCCTGTAGTCTAACAGGACCATCCTGTAGTCTAACAGAACCATCCTGTAGTCTAACAGGACCATCCTGTAGTCTAACAGAACCATCCTGTAGTCTAACAAAACCATCCTACTGCTGTAGTCTAACAGAACCATCCTGTAGTCTAACAGAACCATCCTGTAGTCTAACAGAACCATCCTGTAGTCTAACAAAACCATCCTGTAGTCTAACAGAACCATCCTGTAGTCTAACAGGACCATCCTGTAGTCTAACAGAACCATCCTGTAGTCTAACAGGACCATCCTGTAGTCTAACAGGACCATCCTGTAGTCTAACAGAACCATCCTGTAGTCTAACAGAACCATCCTGTAGTCTAACAAAACATTCCTACTGCTGTAGTCTAACAGAACCATCCTGTAGTCTAACAGAACCATCCTGTAGTCTAACAGGACCATCCTGTAGTCTAACAGGACCATCCTGTAGTCTAACAGAACCATCCTGTAGTCTAACAGGACCATCCTGTAGTCTAACAGAACCATCCTGTAGTCTAACAGAACCATCCTGTAGTCTAACAGAACCATCCTGTGGTCTAACAAAACCATCCTACTGCTGTAGTCTAACATAATCATCCTGTAGTCTAACAGAACCATCCGGTAGTCTAACAGAACCATCCTGTAGTCTAACAGAACCATCTTGTAGTCTAACAGAACCATCCTGTAGTCTAACAGGACCATCCTGTAGTCTAACAGAACCATCATGTAGTCTAACATAACCATCCTACTGCTGTAGTCTAACAGAACCACCTGTAGTCTAACAGAACCATTCTACTGCTGTGGTCTAACAGAACCATCCTGTAGTCTAACAGAACCATCCTACTGCTGTAGTCTAACAGAACCATCCTGTAGTCTAACATAACCATCCTACTGCTGTAGTCTAACAGAACCATCCTGTAGTCTAACAGAACCATCTTGTAGTCTAACAGGACCATCCTGTAGTCTAACAGGACCATACTGTAGTCTAACAGAACCATCCTGTAGTCTAACAGAACCATCCTGTAGTCTAACAGGACCATCCTGTAGTCTAACAGAACCATCCTGTAGTCTAACAGAACCATCCTGTAGTCTAACAGAACCATCCTGTGGTCTAACAAAACCATCCTACTGCTGTAGTCTAACATAATCATCCTGTAGTCTAACAGAACCATCCGGTAGTCTAACAGAACCATCCTGTAGTCTAACAGAACCATCTTGTAGTCTAACAGAACCATCCTGTAGTCTAACAGGACCATCCTGTAGTCTAACAGAACCATCATGTAGTCTAACATAACCATCCTACTGCTGTAGTCTAACAGAACCACCTGTAGTCTAACAGAACCATTCTACTGCTGTGGTCTAACAGAACCATCCTGTAGTCTAACAGAACCATCCTACTGCTGTAGTCTAACAGAACCATCCTGTAGTCTAACATAACCATCCTACTGCTGTAGTCTAACAGAACCATCCTGTAGTCTAACAGAACCATCTTGTAGTCTAACAGGACCATCCTGTAGTCTAACAGGACCATACTGTAGTCTAACAGAACCATCCTGTAGTCTAACAGAACCATCCTGTAGTCTAACAGGACCATCCTGTAGTCTAACAGAACCATCCTGTAGTCTAACAGAACCATCCTGTAGTCTAACAGGACCATCCTGTAGTCTAACAGGACCATCCTGTAGTCTAACAGAACCATCCTGTAGTCTAACAGGACCATCCTGTAGTCTAACAGAACCATCCTGTAGTCTAACAGAACCATCCTGTAGTCTAACAGGACCATCCTGTAGTCTAACAGAACCATCCTGTAGTCTAACAGAACCATCCTGTAGTCTAACAGGACCATCCTGTAGTCTAACAGAACCATCCTGTAGTCTAACAGGACCATCCTGTAGTCTAACAGAACCATCCTGTAGTCTAACAGAACCATCCTGTAGTCTAACAGAACCATCCTGTAGTCTAATAGAACCATTTGTAGTCTAACAGAACCATCCTGTAGTCTAACAGAACCATCCTGTAGTCTAACAGAACCATCCTGTGGTCTAACAAAACCATCCTACTGCTGTAGTCTAACATAATCATCCTGTAGTCTAACAGAACCATCCTGTAGTCTAACAGAACCATCCTGTAGTCTAACAGAACCATCTTGTAGTCTAACAGAACCATCCTGTAGTCTAACAGAACCATCCTGTAGTCTAACAGAACCATCCTGTGGTCTAACAGAACCATCCTGTAGTCTAACAAAACCATCCTACTGCTGTAGTCTAACAGAACCATCCTGTAGTCTAACATAACCATCCTGTAGTCTAACAGGACCATCCTGTAGTCTAACAGGACCATCCTGTAGTCTAACAGAACCATCCTGTAGTCTAACAGGACCATCCTGTAGTCTAACAGAACCATCCTGTAGTCTAACAGAACCATCCTGTAGTCTAACAGAACCATCCTGTAGTCTAACAGAACCATTTGTAGTCTAACAGAACCATCCTGTAGTCTAACAGAACCATCCTGTAGTCTAACAGAACCATCCTGTGGTCTAACAAAACCATCCTACTGCTGTAGTCTAACATAATCATCCTGTAGTCTAACAGAACCATCCTGTAGTCTAACAGAACCATCCTGTAGTCTAACAGAACCATCTTGTAGTCTAACAGAACCATCCTGTAGTCTAACAGAACCATCCTGTAGTCTAACAGAACCATCCTGTGGTCTAACAGAACCATCCTGTAGTCTAACAAAACCATCCTACTGCTGTAGTCTAACAGAACCATCCTGTAGTCTAACAGAACCATCCTGTAGTCTAACAGGACCATCCTGAGGCTCCATAACTAATTTAAACAAAACCCACCCTCACATTATCTCTCTCTGGCTTTTCCCCTCTCTCTTTCTCCTTCACTCTCAAAAGCTGGAGAGGATGTTGGAGCTCAGGATGATTATGTTGACTGATTACTGCCAATATTGCTGGTCCCTGAAGCAAAACGTCTACTCACTTGATTGACTGGAAATTCCCAGAAGGTCTCTAAGACATAAATGATTCATGTCAGACCGGACGCTGAGGATAATAAACATTTAAAGTGTTCACTTTGAAATTGGCAATATCTGTCTCATAGTGTACATGGAGGGCATAATTAATTTAATAAAGACACCCTGTGGAGTGTCTCTGGAGTGCTGTGTGTGTGTGTGTGTGTGTGTGTGTGTGTGTGTGTGTGTGTGTGTGTGTGTGTGTGTGTGTGTGTGTGTGTGTGTGTGTGTGTGGTGTGTGTGTGTGTGTGTGTGTGTGTGATTTTTCAAAGATAACTAAATCTCTTCCATTATAAATGTTTTAAAAAATCAAGTGACAAGAGGGGAAATGCTGCCATTATTCCACCACACATAGGCTAATGACAATGACCTAAAACACACTCAAATATAATATACTGTAAATCTAACGTCAGCCTGAATGAGCGGCAACCTTGGTCACCGACGGTAGCCTGCGACGTACTGACGTGCTTTCCACCGTTCCAACGTATTGACGCACAGGAGAGCAGGAAACGATAGACAACAAGAAGTGACTCCTGAGCCGACCGGGAGAGGGACGGCTCCTGTCGAGCTGGACTACCAAAGAAAACTGGATTAAAAGCTTGCATTCGGACGGAAACCTGGTTTATTTGATACGTTGGTAACCCATGGACAAATTGGCCGTGGATACATATTTATCAAGTGCGTTTCGAGCTCAATCCAAGGAGTTTAAAGTTTCCGCGATCTCCTCTCTTGGATCCCACAGTTTTCTTTTTTGCCAGTCTGTGATGTGGTGACGCGGCTCGTCGACGGGAAGCTAAGCTAACGTTAGCTGGTAAAATACACCAGAGAAAATGTGTTTTTAGATATTTTAGTTTTCTGACTTTGTCTTCATTTTTTTTTTATTTGACCCTTGAAGTTGGTTTATAAACACTTTTTTTATATATATATATGCTTTGCCTGGTATTGTCTTGGACAGTAACATTACACTTTTAGTTGCAGTCCTATGAGCTATCGTAACCGGCTGTAGTGCCGAGCTAGCTCTGGACATTTGATTGCTAACGGTAGCTAGCTATCTAGCTACATCTGTTTCCACTTTTGTTCCTTGTAAGGAGTGTTGCCTAACTACACTTTTTTTTCTTCCCTTGAACAAAGTATAGAAAATGTTAGGATGAGTTAATAGTTGTGTGTCTGTATATTATATGTGCAAACACTAATAATCAGTTTGACTCACTTTTATCTTTGTGCAATGCAGAAGTCACTACCGTTAGCGAAATAGCTAGCTAGAGTTGTTGCCCTCTGATGTGGGTCTGGCGGTGCGGCCTTTTGGAGTTATCTTTTTTTGTTCGCCGTCGGGGACCTTTCAGTCTGGATGGTTTTCAACATTTCATTGGATTCAATGTTTTGAATGTCTTGGATTATTCATACAATTGTACCGTTGTATTAGTTGAACGAACTGGCTAGAATTTAAGTTGAAGAAAACTCTGCAACATAGATACAAAAGTGGACATCCACAAAGGAATTTCGCCTACTCTGCAAAGGTAACGTTAGCTAACCATTGATCTATTTGTATTAATGTATAATCTTTTTTATTGTACCAGCTTTACTAACTTTCTACCAGGCATATGTCCATTTGGTTCACAGCTCTAGAAAGGAGTGCATTTGGCAGTAACTTAATTAACTTATTTAACTTAAATACCTCGAAAACCTTTTCGATAACTGCCAATTGATTGATCTAGTTAGCTAGGTGTCCGTACTCAGATTTTATGCCTCCTGCCTTGAGTTTGAAAGAGTTAGGACTGTTCTACACTAGACCTACAGTACCAACACAACGCGCCTTGGCAGCTAGTTTGTTTATCAAAAACAGTCACATTCCAGACCGAAAGTATTGGCGTTAGGCTTTCCCCGTGACCTTGCTGTTATGGTTTACACATTAATGTTACCGGACTTTGACCCTCTTGTCTCTCTCTCTTCGGACTTCAGCCTACCTGTAGCAGCCTTGTTTACGCTGGTATGTTAGCAGCCCGTCCAGTACAAACGCTGTGTACGTTTTGTTCAATGGATGTGCATAGGGACTTCAGCATTATGTAACGCTAATGGGTGATGTAGGTGTCCCCCCCCCCCCTCCTCCCAACTCACTGCATTGAGATGTCTACAACTGAACTGCCATACTGTGAAGCCTACTGACATGATGGACTTGTTGTTGTTTTGTACATTGAGGTAGTTACACTACAGAGTATTGTTACCATCTGTCATTCCGTCTCGTGCTCTTCAGTAGGGCTCCTCCCCCTCATAAACTCCATTGTTTTGTTGGTTTGACCTTGTTATTGGAGAGCTGCTGTCCATTTTGACTAGGTGAAAATTAGGTTACATTTGGCAGTAGCCAATCATAATATTTATCACCTAGATATGTGGGGGATTTGGATGGTTTTGGCTCAATGACGTGCCTGCTTTGTAAACAAGCTCCTAAGGTACAGTGCCACTGCTCAGGTCCCTGAACTTAACACAGTGGCTTCTGAAAGCAAGTGCCTTTGGCGTTGAAGGCCGTGGAAGAAGAAAGGAAAGCCCTAGTCCTCCCCGGCCACCCAGTAAAAAATGCACTTCGTTCCAATTCATTAGCTGCAGTTCCGTTTGTTTAAAAAAAAATGTAGCTCACATGATTCTGGGCTTTCCCGCCTGGAGGCCCGTCTACAGGGCCTAATTGCCAGTGTTGAGCCCCCTGTTGTGGAGCCAGTGGATGGAGTCAACCACTCAGTCAGGCCTGCATCCCCAACATCTTATGCCTGCCCATTTACAATGGAAAACCATATTAGTGTACACACACATCCAGAGTGATTGTGAGTGTAGGCTAGGTCTACATGTGTTTGTGTACATTGGGTTTCTTAGTGTCTGGTCAATGGAAGGGCTGAGTAGTGGTCTGGCTTCATCATCTGATGCACCACAGGCTTTGGTGCAAACCTCATCAAGCACAAATCTCCAGTTAGGAATTGGCCCTTGGAAAGCATGAAGGACCCCCTCCTTATAACATGTTCTAGCAGTGTATACAGACACTCTGCGGACCAGGGTCCTGATGAAGTCTCAGTCTACTGACTCTCTGTGGACCAGGGTCATGATGAAGTCTCAGTCTACTGACTCTCTGTGGACCAGGGTCCTGATGAAGAACCCATTACTCAGTCTGACTCTCTGTGGACCAGGGCCATGATGAAGAAGCCATTACTCAGTCTACTGACTCTCTAGACCAGGGTCATGATGAAGAAGTCATTACTCAGTCTACTGACTCTCTGCAGACCAGGGTCATGATGAAGAAGTCATTACTCAGTATACTGACTCTCTGCAGACCAGGGTCATGATGAAGAAGTCATTACTCAGTCTACTGACTCTCTGCAGACCAGGGTCATGATGAAGAAGTCATTACTTAGTCCAGGGTCATGATGAAGTCTCAGTCTACTGACTCTCTGCAGACCAGGGTCATGATGAAGAAGTCATTACTCAGTATACTGACTCTCTGCAGACCAGGGTCATGATGAAGAAGCCATTACTCAGTCTACTGACTCTCTGTGGACCAGGGCCATGATGAAGAAGCCATTACTCAGTCTACTGACTCTCTGTGGACCAGGGCCATGATGAAGAAGCCATTACTCAGTCTACTGACTCTCTGCAGACCAGGGTCATGATGAAGAAGCCATTACTCAGTCTACTGACTCTCTGCAGACCAGGGTCATGATGAAGAAGTCATTACTCAGTATACTGACTCTCTGCAGACCAGGGTCATGATGAAGAAGTCATTACTCAGTATACTGACTCTCTGCAGACCAAGGTCATGATGAAGAAGTCATTATTCTTTACTTTACTGACTTTTTTGTCGCCATGGGGAAATGTTGTTGCAGTGTCAAGTACATGTTTAAAATGGTGTTTAAATAGCAAAACAAATTGACAGTACGACTTTCATAACAGTTACATACCAATAAGAAGAGACGAGCCTGCTGGCCTTACTGGGTCAATAGGAACATTAGCCTGCTGGCCTTACTGGGTCAATAGGAACATTAGCCTGCTGGCCTTACTGGGTCAATAGGAACATTAGCCTGCTGGCCTTACTGGGTCAATAGGAACATTAGCCTGCTGGCCTTACTGGGTCAATAGGAACATTAGCCTGCTGGCCTTACTGGGTCAATAGGAACATTAGCCTGCTGGCCTTACTGGGTCAATAGGAACATTAGCCTGCTGGCCTTACTGGGTCAATAGGAACATTAGCCTGCTGGCCTTACTGGGTCAATAGGAACATTAGCCTGCTGGCCTTACTGGGTCAATAGGAACATTAGCCTGCTGGCCTTACTGGGTCAATAGGAACATTAGCCTGCTGGCCTTGCTGGGTCAATAGGAACATTAGCCTGCTGGCCTTACTGGGTCAATAGGAACATTAGCCCAAGCTATTTAGGGGGGGGGGGGGGGGATATCACACCTGGCACAAATTATTATCTAGTTGTGTTTTTCTTGTTTCGGGGTGCCCTATACCTGCGCCCAGAGGGGAGTAGTTCAAAGTCCAGGTACAGGGGGTGGCTTGGGTCTAAAATGATTTTGTGAGCCTTGCAGAGGGCCCTGACCTTAAAGATCTCATCCAGGCCTGTCTGTTTGACTCCAAGTACCTTGTGGAGGGCCCTGACCTTAAAGATCTCATCCAGTCCTGTCTGTTTGACTCCAAGTACCTTGTGGAGGGCCCTGACCTTAAATATCTCATCCAGTCCTGTCTGTTTGACTCCAAGTACCTTGGGGAGGTCCCTGACCTTAAAGATCTCATCCAGGCCTGTCTGTTTGACTCCAAGTACCTTGGGGAGGGCCCTGACCTTAAAGATCTCATCCAGGCCTGTCTGTTTGACTCCTAGTACCTTGGGGAGGGCCCTGACCTTAAAGATCTCATCCAGGCCTGTCTGTTTGACTCCAAGTACCTTGCTTGCTGTGGTGATAATCCTTCTCGGCATATTTGTCTGGCTGACGGTGGCATTGCCAAACCAACAAACAATACAAACAGTTAAAATACTCTCACTGAAAGATTTGTAAAACAGAGTCAGTATAGTACAATTAACATTAAAAGATCCCAGCTTTCTGAGAAAAGTCCATCTCTGTTGACTCGTTTTTTTTAATGTAGATCAGGTCTGTACATTTACTCCACTGAAGCTTATTGTCCAAGAGGACACCCAGGTATGTGTATTCCTCTACAATCTCTATGTTCTGACCTCTGATAGATGTTGCAGAGGTAGGTGGTGTTCTCTTCCTGACGTCTATGCACATCTCTTTGGTCTTGTTGGTGTGGAGGACCAAGTGTGATTGGTCACACCACTCTTCAGTCATTTAGGACGTTCCTCATCATCATGCAACATGGGAACTAATACAACAACAGGCAGTGTCATCAGCGAACTTAACGAGGTGTCTGTCAGGATGGGAACTAATACAACTATTAGTGTATGAGATGTATACTGACTCTCTGCAGACCAGGGTCATATTGATATATATATATATATATATATATACACTGCTCCAAAAAATAAAGGGAACACTTAAACAACACAATGTAACTCCAAGTCAATCACACTTCTGTGAAATCAAACTGTCCACTTAGGAAGCAACACTGATTGCCAATAAATTTCACATGCTGTTGTGCAAATGGAATCGACAACATGGGGAAATTATAGGCAATTAGCAAGACATCCCCCAATAAAGGAGTGGTTCTGCAGGTGGTGACCACAGACCACTTCTCAGTTCCTATGCTTCCTGGCTGATGTTTTGGTCACTTTTGAATGCTGGCGGTGCTTTCACTCTAGTGGTGTGGGTTGTAGACTCCGTCTCATGCTACAAGTGGCTCAGGTAGTGCAGCTCATCCAGGATGGCACATCAATGCGAGCTGTGGCAAGGTTTGCTGTGTCTGTCAGCGTAGTGTCCAGAGCATAGAAGCGCTACCAGGAGACAGGCCAGTACATCAGGAGACGTGGAGGAGGAGGCCGTAGGAGGGCAACAACCCAGCAGCAGGATCGCTACCTCCGCCTTGGTGCAAGGAGGAGCACTGCCAGAGCCCTGCAAAATGACCTCCAGCAGGCCACAAATGTGCATGTGTCTGCTCAAACGGTACGGAAACAGACTCCATGAGGGTGGTATGAGGTTCCGATGTCCACAGGTGGGTGTTGTGCCTACAGCCCAACACTGTGCAGGACGTTTGGCATTTGCCAGAGAACACCTAGATTGGCAAATTCGCCACTGGCGCCCTGTGCTCTTCACAGATGAAAGCAGGTTCACACTGAGCATGTGACAGAGATGAGATCCTCAGACCCCTTGTGAAACCATATGCTGGTGCGGTTGGCCCTGGGTTCCTCCTAATGCAAGACAATGCTAGACCTCATGTGGCTGGAGTGTGTCAGCAGTTCCTGCAAGAGGAAGGCATTGATGCTATGGACTGGCCCTCCCGTTCCCCAGACCTGAATCCAATTGAGCACATCTGGGACATCATGTCTTGCTCAATCCACCAACAGACTGTCCAGGAGTTGGCGGATGCTTTAGTCCAGGTCTGGGAGGAGATCCCTCATGAGACCATCCACCACCTCATCAGGAGCATGCCCAGGCGTTGTAGGGAGGTCATACAGGCACGTGGAGGCCACACACACTACTGAGCCTCATTTGGACTTGTTTTAAGGACATTGCATCAAAGTTGGATTAGCCTGTAGTGTGGTTTTCCACTTTAATTTTGAGTGGGACTCCAAATCCAAACCTCCATGGGTTCATACATTTGATTTCCATTGATCATTTTTGTGATTTTGTTGTCAGCACATTCAACTATGTAAAGAAAAAAGTATTTAATAAGAATATTTCATTCATTCAGATCTAGGATGTGTTATTTTAGTGTTCCCTTAATATTTTTGAGCTATATATATATATATATATATATATATATATTTATTTTTATTTATTAATTCCATTATTCTACTTTTTAGGTTTGTGTGAATTGTTAGATACTACACTATTGGAGTTAGGAAGACAAGCATTTCTCTACAGCCTCAATAACATCTGCTAACTATGTGGATGTGACCAATAGCATTTTATTTAATGAAGAAGCCATTTCTCTCCGCGGACCAGGGCCGTGACGAAGAAGGCCATTTCTCAGTCGTTAGAAAATGGCACTTGCAACGCCAGGATAGTGGGTTTGATTCCCGCTAGCATGACTTTCAGTTGCTTTGGATAAGGGCATCTGTTAAATGGCATTAATTATTATCATTATAATTAGATGCATTATTATAGTAATGGAGTTGTGCTTAACAAACCGGTTGCAGAAAAGCCCATTATTATATTCATGGAGTTGTGCTTAACAAGCAGGTTGCAGAAAAGCCCATTTATTATATTAATGGAGTTGTGCTTAACAAACCGGTTGCAGAAAAGCCCATTATTATATTCATGGAGTTGTGCTCAACAAACCGGTTGCAGAAAAGCCCATTTATTATATTAATGGAGTTGTGCTTAACAAACCGGTTGCAGAAAAGCCCATTATTATAGTAATGGAGTTGTGCTTAACAAACCGGTTGCAGAAAAGCCCATTTATTATATTAATGGAGTTGTGCTTAACAAACCGGTTGCTGAAAAGCCCAGTATTATATTAATGGAGTTGTGCTTAACAAACCGGTTGCAGAAAATAGTGCTTTGACTGGGCTCCCCTCTTGTTTAATACAGTGGTTTACTACAGCAGACCTACCAAGTAGTTTTGGTTTACTAAATTATACATCAGCTACATTGCAGTAACCAGTTAGTGCAATATATACGGCCTGATTGTGTGTGGAGGCCTTCCCCACTGTGTTCTGTTTTCTCACCGCAAATGAACGTTCTCTCCGTGCGTGCCTGCCACTACCCTTCAGACAACAGCTTGGCTCAAGGTGCTGATTTATTGAGTGCAGATGGGGAGATAGTGAGAGTACCTTCGTCACGTTGCGCTGGATCTTTATCTAGCCGGGGGGGGGTGTTTCTGTTGACGGGCTGGGTGTTTCTGTTGACGGCCTGGGTGTTTCTGTTGACGGCCTGGGTGTTTCTGTTGACGGGCTGGGTGTTTCTGTTGACGGCCTGGGTGTTTCTGTTGACGGCCTGGGTGTTTCTGTTGACGGGCTGGGTGTTTCTGTTGACGGCCTGGGTGTTTCTGTTGACGGCCTGGGTGTTTCTGTTGATGGGCTGGGTGTTTCTGTTGACGGCCTGGGTGTTTCTGTTGATGGGCCGGGTGTTTCTGTTGATGGGCCGGGTGTTTCTGTTGACGGGCTGGGTGTTTCTGTTGACGGCCCGGGTGTTTCTGTTGACGGCCCGGGTGTTTCTGTTGACGGCCCGGGTGTTTCTGTTGACGGCCCGGGTGTTTCTGTTGACGGCCCGGGTGTTTCTGTTGACGGCCCGGGTGTTTCTGTTGATGGGCCCGGGTGTTTCTGTTGATGGGCCCGGGTGTTTCTGTTGACGGGCCCGGGTGTTTCTGTTGACGGGCCCGGGTGTTTCTGTTGACGGGCCGGGTGTTTCTGTTGACGGGCCGGGTGTTTCTGTTGACGGCCCGGGTGTTTCTGTTGATGGGCTGTGTACGTGTGTATTTTGAGTGTGTTAGAGACAAACTTCATAGAATCGCTGCAAGCACTCTGTCACACAGAACACTAGAGATGGCACCACACAGAAATGTCAGCACTCGTAACTTAACACAAGTGTGAGGTCCAGTGTCTCGCGGCCCATCGTGGCAGTGCTGGCAGGTTGTTGTGTCCAGCCCTCCCAGGCTTTCTTTCTGTGCTCTCGGTTGTGAATGAAATTAATGATTTCCCCAGAGTCAAACATGAAGAAAATACAATGTTGTATGTTCATGGTCACCTTGCGGTTTCATGTGTTCCGTGTTCGGAACGGTTTTCCATGGAGAACGTCGCTTAGTGACGTTGTCATTGATCCTGATGTGTGATAAGTCATTCAACTCTGATGTACTCTGACTCTGATGGGGCGGCAGGGTAGCCTAGTGGTTAGAGCGTTGGACTAGTAACCGGAAGGTTGCGAGTTCAAATCCCCGAGCTGACAAGGTACAAATCTGTCGTTCTGCCCCTGAACAAGGCAGTTAACCCACTGTTCCTAGGCCGTCATTGTAAATAAGAATTTGTTCTTAACTGGTTAAATAAAGGTTAAATAAAAAAAATAAAAGATCAAGACGCTGTTGAGCTCCGAGGCGTTGTCCTTGTATGTATTGGCGACTTCTTTCTCTGACATTTTCTCCCTCTCCGTCTCCATTCCTCTCTCCCTTTTCTCTCTGCACCCCTCTCCTCCTATCCTAGATGATGTGCGAGGTGATGCCCACCATCAGCGAGTCGGAGGGGCCTTCGGGTGGCCGGCGGGGGTCTGGCTCGCCTCTTCATTCGGACTCGGAGGGGCACTTCGAATCTCTGATGGTTTCCATGCTGGAGGAACGCGACCGGCTACTGGACACGCTGAGGGAGACCCAGGAGAACCTAGGCCTGACCCAGGGCAAGCTGCACGAGGTCAGCCACGAGAGGGACTCGCTGCAGAGGCAGCTTAACACCGCCCTGCCCCAGGTAAGAGACCTGCTGCTGGTGTAGATAGTGAGGCTGCTGATGCTACTGTACGGGACACATGGCTTAGGTTTACACTGCTCTGTGTTTTTATTTGTTATTTTTGATATGTGGTGAAATCACATAAGGCCTGTTACAAACTGGGTGGTTCTAGCCCTGAATGCTGATTGGCTGACATCTGTGGTAAATCAGACCGTATGCCACAGGTATGACAACATTTCTTTTTACTGCTCTAATTAAGTTGGTAAGAAGTTTCTAATTCAGAGGTTTGTGATATATGGCCAATATACCCCCCCCCCACACCCTGGCCTTATTGCTTAAATATACCATTTAATTCTAGACTACTGGGGTAGAGAGAGAGTAGAGTTTGTTCCTACAAGCGGAGAGGGAAGCTACTGTATAAGTCCATACTAGCTGCATTTTGTTGTGTGCGTTTAGCTACGGGATGAAAGGCCCTAATGCAGCCTTCTCCCTCAGCAGATGGCCTTAGTGATTGAGACTCCACAGGGACTCTGGTTAAGGGGGGCTGGGGGGTTGGTGGTAAGTCTTCCCCCCCCCCCTCCCATTACTGTAGTCCCTCAACCAGCCAGTGTAAAACGCTTGAATTTTAACCTTCTGTTGTCATTCTGGACGCTCTCCAAGGTTACACAAAGCACTTGTCCGTCCGTCAGATGAACTGCCGTTACTGTGTCACGCGGTGCTAGAATATGTATGATGGGCTTGATCCTCCTCTGCCCTCTGTAACGGCCACTGCTGACCTCACGGATCACACACACACACACACACACACACACTGCTAGGCCTCTCTGGCTGGTCCAATAAAACGAGTGCTGGAGAGGTTTCTGGTGAGATGAGACTCATGTAATGGCATTGAGACTCATGTAATGGGGCGGCAGGGTAGCCTAGTGGTTGGACTAGTAACTGGAAGGTTGCAGGTTCAAATCCCCGAGCTGACAAGGTACAAATCTGTCGTTCTGCCCCTGAACAGGCAGTTACCCACTAGGCCGTCATTGAAAATAAGAATTTGTTCTTAACTGACTTGCCTAGTTAAA
This sequence comes from Oncorhynchus mykiss, assembly GCF_013265735.2. Taxonomy (NCBI): domain Eukaryota; kingdom Metazoa; phylum Chordata; class Actinopteri; order Salmoniformes; family Salmonidae; genus Oncorhynchus; species Oncorhynchus mykiss. The sequence goes on from NC_048590.1 coordinate 50,911,294, forward strand.
TAAAGGTAAATAAAATTGTGTTCCTACAGGAAGTAGTCCTACGGACTGTGACATGCATGTAATCGCCAACGTTTCTGCCATGGAGGGAAACAGAACCGCGGTGTGGCTTTGAAATTATTGCTCTTGTGTAATTCTAAAGTGTTCATATCACTTGCGTATCTGAACTGGGTAGGTCATGAGCAGGAAGCACCTCAACCAGAGAAGAACTCAGTTTTGCATACTGTGTCGCTGAGGTAAATTTAGGAACGTCTGTGGTTTGGCTGGTGAGGACATTTGTCTAATGAAGTGACCTTTGTGGCTTTGGTTGTGGACTTTGGTTGGTCTTTATTCATTCTGACCGTGTCTTCAGCTGTTGGTTAGTATTAGTTAGTTTGTTTATAGCATGAGATGGTAGAGTCCTGCATTTCTCTTTCTACTGTGATGAAGAAAAGTTTCTCTCTCTCTGCCCCCCCCACATGTTTTGTCTCTCTCTCTGCCCCCCCCACACGTTTTCTCTCTCTCTCTGCCCCCCCACACGTTTTCTCTCTCTCTCTCTCTGCCCCCCCCACACGTTTTTTCTCTCTCTCTCTCTGCCCCCCCCACACGTTTTCTCTCTCTCTCTCTCTGCCCCCCTCACGTTTTCTCTCTCTCTCTCTGCCCCCCCACACGTTTTCTCTCTCTCTCGCTCTGCCCCCCCCCCCCACACGTTTTCTCTCTCTCTCTCTGCCCCCCCCACACGTTTTCTCTCACTCTCTCTGCCCCCCACACGTTTTCTCTCTCTTTCTGCCCCCCCTACACGTTTTCTCTCTCTCTCGATTAAGCCTTGCACCCGTCTGGTCTGTCTCTCTGTATGTGTGTATGATGGAGGCTCGGGTTTCAGTCCCTCTCACAAGGCACATCCTCATAGTTTTACATTGTGAACCAGGCCCTGAGGGGATTGGGTGGTTTTACGTTGTGAACCAGGCCCTGGGGGGATTGGGTGGTTTTACGCTGTGAACCAGGCCCTGGGGGGATTGGGTGGTTTTACGTTGTGAACCAGGCCCTGGGGGGATTGGGTGGTTTTACGCTGTGAACCAGGCCCTGGGGGGATTGGGTGGTTTTACGCTGTGAACCAGGCCCTGGGGGGATTGGGTGGTTTTACGCTGTGAACCAGGCCCTGGGGGGATTGGGTGGTTTTACGCTGTGAACCAGGCCCTGGGGGGATTGGGTGGTTTTACGCTGTGAACCAGGCCCTGGGGGGATTGGGTGGTTTTACGCTGTGAACCAGGCCCTGGGAGGGATTGGGTGGTTTTACGTTGTGAACCAGGCCCTGGGGGGATTGGGTGGTTTTACGTTGTGAACCAGGCCCTGGGGGGATTGGGTGGTTTTACGTTGTGAACCAGGCCCTGGGGGGATTGGGTGGTTTTACGTTGTGAACCAGGCCCTGGGGGGATTGGGTGGTTTTACGTTGTGAACCAGGCCCTGGGGGGATTGGGTGGTTTTACGTTGTGAACCAGGCCCTGGGGGGATTGGGTGGTTTTACGTTGTGAACCAGGCCCTGGGGGGATTGGGTGGTTTTACATTGTGAACCAGGCCCTGGGGGTATTGGGTGGTTTTACGTTGTGAACCAGGCCCTGGGGGGATTGGGTGGTTTCACGTTGTGAACCAGGCCCTGTGGGGATTGGGTGGTTTCACGTTGTGAACCAGGCCCTGTGGGGATTGGGTGGTTTCACGTTGTGAACCAGGCCCTGAGGGGATTGGGTGGTTTTACATTGTGAACCAGGCCCTGGGGGGATTGGGTGTCCTCTGTTAATAATGCACAAGGACCTGGAGTTCAATTAAACCAGCACATCAGATACTTAACAGAGTTGAATTTAATTAAACTCTATCACACTAGTGTTATCCAGAGGAGGGAAAGAGAAATTCTCCATAGCTGGACAATAGGATGAGAATCCCATAAAAAGCTGTTGGTTTCCTGTACCCTGCCCAGTTTTATACCTTCTTCCTCATTCCGTTTAGCTTCTCTTCTTTTCTTTGGAGCGGTCGCTGACCTCACACAGCGTAACACTGTCCTTGGGAACACACGCCTCGCTTTCCTGTTAACCCTTCTCACATCTGGTGCACCAGAGAGGAAGCCAGAGGGTTTTAACCATTTGTTCGGGGCAGAAATGGACTGATGCCTTGAGTGGTCGTCAGAATGAAGAACTCTGAAGAGAAGCAGTTCTATTGCTGATGGAAATGAATTCCTAGACATGTTCTTTACTTTTTTTCTGCTCTAGAAAAGGAATCCATCTCTACTAAGGATTTTCAACTTTATTGGGTTCTGCACTGCTACCACTCACCAGTTAACTTCCAGTCCCGGCTGTAGCTCGGGACCTCACCCTGCCGTTTGGGACGTGTCTGTCGCCCTGCCGCTCGGGACGCGTCTCGCCCTGCCGCTCGGGACGTGTCTGTCGCCCTGCCGTTTGGGATGTGTCTGTCGCCCTGCCGTTCGGGACGTGTCTGTCGCCCTGCCGCTCGGGACGCGTCTCGCCCTGCTGCTCGGGACGTGTCTGTCACCCTGCCGTTCGGGACGTGTCTGTCACCCTGCCGTTCGGGACGTGTCTGTCACCCTGCCGTTTGGGACGTGTCTGTCGCCCTGCCGTTCGGGACGTGTCTGTGTCGCCCTGCCGTTCGGGACGTGTCTGTCACCCTGCCGTTCGGGACGTGTCTGTGTCGCCCTGCCGTTCGGGACGTGTCTGTGTCACCCTGCCGCTCGGGACGTGTCTGTGTCACCCTGCCGCTCGGGACGTGTCTGTGTCACCCTGCCGCTTGGGACGTGTCTGTGTCACCCTGCCGCTCGGGACGTGTCTGTCGCCCTGCCGTTCGGGACGTGTCTGTCGACCTGCCGTTCGGGACGTGCCTGTCGCCCTGCCGTTCGGGACGTGTCTGTCGCCCTGCCGTTTGGGACGTGTCTGTCGCCCTGCCGTTCGGGACGTGTCTGTCGCCCTGCCGTTCGGGACGTGTCTGTCGCCCTGCCGCTCGGGACGCGTCTCGCCCTGCCGCTCGGGACGCGTCTCGCCCTGCCGCTCGGGACGCGTCTCGCCCTGCCGCTCGGGACGCGTCTCGCCCTGCCGCTCGGGACGCGTCTCGCCCTGCCGCTCGGGACGCGTCTCGCCCTGCCGCTCGGGACGCGTCTCGCCCTGCCGCTCGGGACGCGTCTCGCCCTGCCGCTCGGGACGCGTCTCGCCCTGCCGCTCGGGACGCGTCTCGCCCTGCCGCTCGGGACGCGTCTCGCCCTGCCGCTCGGGACGCGTCTCGCCCTGCCGCTCGGGACGCGTCTCGCCCTGCCGCTCGGGACGCGTCTCGCCCTGCCGCTCGGGACGCGTCTCGCCCTGCCGCTCGGGACGCGTCTCGCCCTGCCGTTCGGGACGTGTCTGTCGCCCTGCCGCTCGGGACGCGTCTCGCCCTGCCGTTCGGGACGTGTCTGTCGCCCTGCCGCTCGGGACGTGTCTGTCGCCCTGCCGTTCGGGACGTGTCTGTCGCCCTGCCGCTCGGGACGTGTCTGTGTCACCCTGCCGCTCGGGACGTGTCTGTGTCACCCTGCCGCTCGGGACGCGTCTCGCCCTGCCGTTCGGGACGTGTCTGTGTCACCCTGCCGCTCGGGACGTGTCTGTCGCCCTGCCGCTCGGGACGCGTCTCGCCCTGCCGTTCGGGACGTGTCTGTCGCCCTGCCGCTCGGGACGTGTCTGTCGCCCTGCCGTTCGGGACGTGTCTGTCGCCCTGCCGCTCGGGACGTGTCTGTGTCACCCTGCCGCTCGGGACGCGTCTCGCCCTGCCGTTCGGGACGTGTCTGTGTCACCCTGCCGCTCGGGACGTGTCTGTCACCCTGCCGCTCGGGACGCGTCTCTCCCTGCCGTTCGGGACGTGTCTGTGTCACCCTGCCGCTCGGGACATGTCTGTGTCACCCTGCCGCTCGGGACGTGTCTGTGTCACCCTGCCGCTCGGGACGTGTCTGTGTCACCCTGCCGTTTGGGACGTGTCTGTCGCCCTGCCGCTCGGGACGTGTCTGTCACCCTGCCGCTCGGGACGTGTCTGTCGCCCTGCCGCTCGGGACGTGTCTGTGTCACCCTGCCGTTTGGGACGTGTCTGTCACCCTGCCGTTTGGGACGTGTCTGTCACCCTGCCGTTTGGGACGTGTCTGTCGCCCTGCCGTTCGGGACGTGTCTGTCGCCCTGCCGTTCGGGACGTGTCTGTCGCCCTGCCGTTCGGGACGTGTCTGTCGCCCTGCCGCTCGGGACGTGTCTGTCACCCTGCCGCTCGGGACGTGTCTGTCGCCCTGCCGCTCGGGACGTGTCTGTCGCCCTGCCGTTTGGGACGTGTCTGTGTGTCACCCTGCCGTTTGGGACGTGTCTGTGTGTCACCCTGCCGCTCGGGACGCGTCTCGCCCTGCCGCTCGGGACGTGTCTGTGTCACCCTGCCGCTCGGGACGTGTCTGTCACCCTGCCGCTCGGGACGTGTCTGTCGCCCTGCCGTTTGGGACGTGTCTGTGTGTCACCCTGCCGTTTGGGACGTGTCTGTCGCCCTGCCGTTTGGGACGTGTCTTTCGCCCTGCCGTTTGGGATGTGTCTGTCGCCCTGCCGTTTGGGACGTGTCTGTCGCCCTGCCGTTCGGGACGTGTCTGTCGCCCTGCCGTTCGGGACGTGTCTGTCGCCCTGCCGCTCGGGACGCGTCTCGCCCTGCCGCTCGGGACGTGTCTGTCACCCTGCCGTTCGGGACGTGTCTGTCGCCCTGCCGTTCGGGACGTGTCTGTCGCCCTGCCGTTCGGGACGTGTCTGTCGCCCTGCCGTTCGGGACGTGTCTGTCGCCCTGCCGCTCGGGACGTGTCTGTCGCCCTGCCGTTCGGGACGTGTCTGTCGCCCTGCCGCTCGGGACGCGTCTCGCCCTGCCGCTCGGGACGCGTCTCGCCCTGCCGCTCGGGACGCGTCTCGCCCTGCCGCTCGGGACGCGTCTCGCCCTGCCGCTCGGGACGCGTCTCGCCCTGCCGCTCGGGACGCGTCTCGCCCTGCCGCTCGGGACGCGTCTCGCCCTGCCGCTCGGGACGCGTCTCGCCCTGCCGCTCGGGACGCGTCTCGCCCTGCCGCTCGGGACGTGTCTGTCGCCCTGCCGCTCGGGACGCGTCTCGCCCTGCCGCTCGGGACGTGTCTGTCGCCCTGCCGTTCGGGACGCGTCTGTGTCAACCTGCCGCTCGGGACGTGTCTGTCTCGCCCTGCCGCTCGGGACGTGTCTGTGTCACCCTGCCGCTCGGGACGTGTCTGTGTCACCCTGCCGCTCGGGACGTGTCTGTCACCCTGCCGCTCGGGACGTGTCTGTCACCCTGCCGCTCGGGACGTGTCTGTGTCACCCTGCCGCTCGGGACGTGTCTGTGTCACCCTGCCGCTCGGGACGTGTCTGTCACCCTGCCGCTCGGAACCTCACCCTGACGCTCGGGACCTCACCCTGCCGCTCGGGACCGCTTGGAACTACGGGTACCCTGCTAACATGCTACAATGCCAAGGCTAATTAAACTCTGTCTGTGGGGGTGCCCCCAGCACACAGAGCTGTGGACAGGAACCATGGAGGTGAACTCTTTATCAGTGTGTGTGCCCAGGAAGAGAGAGGAACCAGTCTGTCATTCTGCTAGGTGATGGTGTCTACAGTACACCACGGCAGGACAGGTCTGCTCTTGTCAATCCCCCTCTATAGGAGCCCTCTGGCAACACCTCAGACATGTTATTACATAGTAAAGGTTGTGGAATGTGAAAGACTGGTGGGAGAGCTTGGTACTAGGCTGTTGGAGTGGGTGGGTAGGGGCTTGAGACCTGGCTTTTGGGGGGGGGGGGGGGGGGGGGGGGTGGCTGTTGCTGTTTCATTTGGCTGGACTCAGTGGCTGCATATCTGACTTATAAAGCTGGAACAGGAAGGGGGGTGCCTCTGACGTGACTGATTGGTAGCCTAGCTAATTCACGGTAACCTGGGGTAACAGGCCAAACATGCACTAATTACAGGTGCCTCCAATGCACTGTGTAGAGAGACGCTGGTTATGGAGCAAGACTGTAAGAGGGGGACCTATAGCAATAATATGTGTTGCCCCCCCCCCCCCTCCTGCCATGTCATCCATTGCTTTTATTTGGCACCATTATACCATTACACACCATGTCCCACTCCTTCTTTCTCTCTCTCTGTCCCTCTCTCTCTGTCCCTCTCTCTCTGTCCCTCTTTCTCTGTCCCTCTTTCTCTGTCCCTCTTTCTCTGTCCCTCTTTCTCTGTCCCTCTTTCTCTGTCCCTCTTTCTCTGTCCCTCTCTCTCTGTCCCTCTCTCTCTGTCCCTCTCTCTCTGTCCCTCTTTCTCTGTCCCTCTCTCTCTGTCTCTCTCTCTCTGTCCCTCTCTCTCTGTCCCTCTCTCTCTGTCCCTCTCTCTCTGTCCCTCTCTCTCTCTGCCTCTCTCTCTGTCCCTCTCTCTCTGTCCCTCTCTCTCTCTGCCTCTCTCTCTGTCCCTCTCTCTCTGCCTCTCTCTCTGTCCCTCTCTCTCTGTCCCTCTCTCTCTGTCCCTCTCTCTCTCCTTTCTCTCTCTCTGTCCCTCTGTCCCTCTCCTTTCTCTCTCTGTCATTTCTCTGTCTCTCTGTCCCTCTCTCCTTTCTGTCATTTCTCTGTCTCTGTCCCTCTGTCCCTCTCCTTTCTCTCTCTCTGTCCTTTCTGTCTCTCTGTCTCTCTGTCTTTGTCTCACTCTCTCTCTCTCTCTCTGTCCCTCTCTCCTTTCTGTCTCTCTGTCCTTTCTCTGTCTCTCTGTCTCTCTGTCTGTCTCACTCTCTCTCTCTCTCTCTGTCCCTCTCTCCTTTCTGTCTCTATCTCTCGCTCTCTCACTCTCTCTCTCTCTCTTCCTCTTAATTCAATTTAAATGTTTCAATTCCTCTCTCTGTCTGGTTTTGGGAAGCACTGGGTAGGTGGGGAGTGGCTTTACCTGAAAGTTATCAGCCTGCTTGCTAATAGGGCCACACCTCTCCCTCACGTCTCCTGCTTTTCCCCTCCCCCAGAGAGTTGCCCCTATAGTGGAATGTACCAACATTCCAGGGCAGCGTGCTCATACATCCACAGCTCCTCAACCCTCAGTTGGTAGTGAACCTCACTGTCAACCCTGTCAGTTAGTAGTAAACTGTACTGAGGGGGTTGACGGGACAGTTCACTGCTGACTGGCGGGACAGTTCACTGCTGAGACAGTTCACTGCTGAGACAGTTCACTGCTGAGACAGTTCACTGCTGAGACAGTTCACTGCTGAGACAGTTCACTGCTGACTGCTGAGACAGTTCACTGCTGACTGCTGAGACAGTTCACTGCTGACTGCTGAGACAGTTCACTGCTGACTGCTGAGACAGTTCACTGCTGAGACAGTTCACTGCTGACTGCTGAGACAGTTCACTGCTGAGACAGTTCACTGCTGACTGCTGAGACAGTTCACTGCTGACTGCTGAGACAGTTCACTGCTGAGACAGTTCACTGCTGAGACAGTTCACTGCTGACTGCTGAGACAGTTCACTGCTGAGACAGTTCACTGCTGACTGCTGAGACAGTTCACTGCTGACTGCTGAGACAGTTCACTGCTGACTGCTGAGACAGTTCACTGCTGAGACAGTTTACTGCTGACTGCTGAGACAGTTTACTGCTGACTGCTGAGACAGTTTACTGCTGACTGCTGAGACAGTTCACTGCTGACTGCTGAGACAGTTCACTGCTGAGACAGTTCACTGCTGACTGCTGAGACAGTTCACTGCTGAGACAGTTCACTGCTGACTGCTGAGACAGTTCACTGCTGAGACAGTTCACTGCTGAGACAGTTCACTGCTGACTGCTGAGACAGTTCACTGCTGAGACAGTTCACTGCTGACTGCTGAGATAGTTCACTGCTGACTGCTGAGACAGTTCACTGCTGACTGCTGAGACAGTTCACTGCTGAGACAGTTCACTGCTGACTGCTGAGACAGTTCACTGCTGAGACAGTTCACTGCTGAGACAGTTTACCGCTGACTGCTGAGCCAGTTCACTGCTGACTGCTGAGACAGTTCACTGCTGAGACAGTTCACTGCTGAGACAGTTCACTGCTGACTGCTGAGCCAGTTCACTGCTGAGACAGTTGACTGCTGAGACAGTTCACTGCTGACTGCTGAGACAGTTCACTGCTGACTGACGGGGTTGTCGGGACAGTTCACTGCTGACTGACGGGATTGTCGGGACAGTTCACTGCTGACTGTCGGGACAGTTCACTGCTGACTGTCGGGACAGTTCACTGCTGACTGACGGGGTTGTCGGGACAGTTCACTGCTGACTGTCGGGACAGTTCACTGCTGACTGTCGGGACAGTTCACTGCTGACTGTCGGGACAGTTCACTGCTGACTGTCGGGACAGTTCACTGCTGACTGTCGGGACAGCTCACTGCTGACTGTCGGGACAGCTCACTGCTGACTGTCGGGACAGCTCACTGCTGACTGTCGGGACAGCTCACTGCTGACTGTCGGGACAGCTCACTGCTGGGACAGTTCACTGCTCACTGACGGGGTTGTCGGGACAGTTCGCCGCTGACTGCCGGGACAGTTCGCCGCTGACTGCCGGGACAGTTCGCCGCTGACTGCCGGGACAGTTCGACGCTGACTGCCGGGACAGTTCGCCGCTGACTGCCGGGGTTGAGGGGACAGTTCACTGCTGACTGCTGGGACAGTTGACTGCTGACTGACGGGGTTGAGGGGACAGTTCACCGCTGACTGACGGGGTTGAGGGGACAGTTCACCGCTGACTGACGGGGTTGAGGGGACAGTTCACCGCTGACTGACGGGGTTGAGGGGACAGTTCACCGCTGACTGACGGGGTTGAGGGGACAGTTGACTGCTGACTGACGGGGTTGAGGGGACAGTTCACCGCTGACTGACGGGGTTGAGGGGACAGTTCACCGCTGACTGACGGGGTTGAGGGGACAGTTCACCGCTGACTGACGGGGTTGAGGGGACAGTTCACCGCTGACTGACGGGGTTGAGGGGACAGTTCACCGCTGACTGACGGGGTTGAGGGGACAGTTGACTGCTGACTGACGGGGTTGAGGGGACAGTTCACCGCTGACTGACGGGGTTGAGGGGACAGTTCACCGCTGACTGACGGGGTTGAGGGGACAGTTCACTGCTGACTGCCGGGACAGTTGATTCTCAACTGCCATTCTTTTCCCCCTAATTGACCAGGATGGCCCATTCATTCGTACGACCACACACACACATTCACACGACCACAAACACACACACACACACACACACACACACACACACACACACATTCACACGACCACACACACACACACTCATTCACACGACCACACACTCATTCAAACGACCACACACACACTCACACTCATTCACACGACCAGCGCCATGAATATATTTGTGATCCCTTCTGTTTTAGACTGTTGACACGGGGGTGGTGTTGTGTTCAGCCCCAGCAGGTTTAATCTAATGTTATGCCCCATATGGTGGAATTGGGCTAATTGTGTCGTTGAGGTCAGTGCCATTTGAAGCACAGTGTGGTTTTGTTAAAGTGGGGAACTGTTTTTCTCTGAGCTCTCTCACGCTCTGTCTCTCTCTCTCTCTCTCTCTCTCTGTGTGTGTGTCTCACGCTCTGTCTCTCTCTCTCTCTCTGTGTGTGTGTCTCACGCTCTGGCTCTCTCTCTCTCTGTGTGTGTGGTGAATTAAATCTGTTCTTCAGGCCTGGTGGTGTTTCTATGGCTCTACACAAGGGAGGAGGTGATGGAAGTTTAAAGGGAGAAGGGGGGGGGTATGGGGGGGGTTAACGAAAAGCGGTGCTCTGCTGGATGGTGTACCACCACTCTAGGAGGGGGTGGATGGAGGGAGGGAGAGGAAGGGGAAGGGGAGGGGGGAGAGAGGAGTAGAAGGGAAGGGGGGTGAAAGTGAAAATGGTGAGAGGGAGAGAGAGGGTAACAGACATACAAGATGGAGAGAGAGACAGACCAGATGAAGAGCGTGGGGTCTTCCCTTCTGAGTGGAGGGCGTGGGGTCTGAGTGGAGGGCGTGGGGTCTGAGTGGAGGGCGTGGGGTCTCAGTGACATTTCGGCACAGTGGCTGCTTGGTGTGGGTGGGGAAAGCAGGAGCCTCTTCACGTGATGAGGCCAGAGAGGGAGAATGAGAGAGAGGCCGGCAGGGAGAGCTTACTGGTCTTGTGATGGGGGCCAGTAGAGGACTGTAGTAATGCTCTTATTATAAGATGGAGATTTAGTAAAGTCTCATATACCCATACTAACAGAGAGCAGTGAGGTGTTTCATAGCTCTGTCTCTTCCCGTCTCTCTTCCCGTCTCTCTTCCCTCCTCTCTTCCAGTCTCTCTTGCCTCCTCTCTTCCAGTCTCTCTTGCCTCCTCTCTTCCAGTCTCTCTTCCCTCCTCTCTTCCCTCCTCTCTTCCCTCCTCTCTTCCCTCCTCTCTTCCCGCCCGTCTCTCTTCCCGTCTCTCTTCCCGTCTCTCTTCCCGCCTCTCTTCCCGCCTCTCTTCCCGCCTCTCTTCCCGCCTCTCTTCCCTCCTCTCTTGCTCACTGTGTCCTTTACTGTTTTAAACTCTTCCTTCCTCCTCGTTTCTCCCCCTTTTCCCCTCCCTCTTTCCCCCCCCTACTCTTTTCCCCTCCCTCTTTCCCTCCCCTACTCTTTTGCCTCCCTCTTTCCCTCCCCTACTCTTTCACCTCCCTCTTTCCCTCCCCTACTCTTTTTTCCTCCCTCTTTCCCTCCCCTACTCTTTTCCCCTCCCTCTTTCCCTCCCCTACTATTTCGCCTCCCTCTTTCCCTCCCCTACTCTTTCACCTCCCTCTTTCCCTCCCCTACTCTTTTCGCCTCCCTCTTTCCCTCCCCTACTCTTTTGCCTCACTCAACTCCAAATGTGATTTGTTTCCGTGGCGTCTTGCTTTAGAGGGCTTCTATAAAATATCTCTGTTTTTCTCCTCGTGTGCCTCTGCCTATTTTTTTATTATTCTTCCCACATTCACTCTCTCTCTCCTTTCCTCTCTTCAAAGTCCTTTTAGAGTTATCTTCCTTGTTTTAGCATCTTTTGTAGTTTCCTGAGAGGGAGGGAGAGAGAGAACGAACTGTATTCTATTGATTGTGGCGAATAAATCCAGCCTCACTCTGTATTCCATGGAAAATGTGACGAGGGAAAGTTTATTTGTTTTTTTTTCATTCACTGGTGGAAGTATGGAGTTGGTGGAGCATAGCCAGGGGATCATTCCTCCTTCTATCCACTGAGGGGACCCTGAGAGGGGCAGAGAAGCACAGAGAGAGGGGGGAGTACAGTAACCCCCACAAAACAATCTAACCTAAGTTCCAGACGTGAGTTTTTTTTTTTTTGTATATGGTTGTGTAGTCTAAGTTTTGGACATCTGTGACAGAAAGGTTGAATTTCTCTGCATGGACTTTGAGACCCAGGTCCTGGTACCGGTTCCCACACAAGTCCCCTCCCACTCTGGGTTTGGCCACTCGTGGTCACGGTCCGGTCTGGCAGGTTGGGTCAGGTCCCCTTTAGGACCCTCTGACTCTCTAAGACTGGCATGTTTGCTCCTGACTCAGTCCACAGGCTCTCTGTCAACGTTGCACATTACTGCAATGCACTGTTTTCTGCCTGCTGCCACGAAGCACCTCTATAACACAGGCCTATGAGGCAGCAGTAGTCTCCTTGAGGCAGCCCTCCCTCCCTGCCCTAACCCAGATTAAGGATTTGGGGGCTGTTCATCTCTGATATCAGAGGGGCTCTGATCAGTGGAAATTAGTGGGGTCTTGCCCTTCAGATAAATAATCCATGGTTTGGAACTGGAGTAGGGCAAGGAGTAGCATGGGGGTTCAGGAATGGATTGAACCCAGTAGAGGAATGAGACCCCTCTGAACCTTGGCTCTCTGGGGGCTGAACCTTGGCTCTCTGGGGGCTGAAATGACAGGCTTCTCTGAATTACTCCCCATCTCTGTTTGCACTTTGTTTCATTCCACTAATTGTGTGTGTGTGTGTGTGTGTGTGTGTGTGTGTGTGTGTGAGAGACTGTGTTGGCTGATGTAAAGCTCCTTAACCTGAGAGTGGCTTACCACAGTAGAGGGTGTTGTGGCCTCATAAGGCCTTGTAGCAGGGGAGCCATCTAACCCAGACATCACTGTAGCTATAAAACTGGTTCTCTAACCTCTCCTCGGGGGACCCACCCCTCCATGTAATGTCTGGGGGTCCCGGGGAGAGGTTAGAGAACCACTGATCTAGATCACCCCCCCAAACAGGGCAGTGGAACGGCATGTAGAATTAGTTCCAGTCCTCCTTAGACCCACTATTCCACCAATAGACACAGCGTATGAACATAGAGCCCCTGCATGGGGACATTGGACATACAGGGACATTCACCACCAATGTTTTCCTCCCAGGATGCAAATAACATCCAAGGAACCAAACTGAGACTGGGACAGAGAGGGGGGGAAAACTCAGTGACTTACCGAGAGAGTGTGAGAAAAGGAGCGCGAGAGGGGGAGAAAGAGGGACAGTACAGGAGACTGAGACAAAGGAGCGCGAGAGAGGGAGAAAGAGGGACAGAACAGGAGACTGAGACAAAGGAGCGCGAGAGGGGGAGAAAGAGGGACAGTACAGGAGACTGAGACAAAGGAGCGAGAGAGGGGGAGAAAGAGGGAGAAAGAGGGACAGAACAGGAGACTGAGACAAAGGAGCTAGAGAGGGGGAGAAAGAGGGACAGAACAGGAGACTGAGACAAAGGAGCGAGAGAGGGGGAGAAAGAGGGACAGTACAGGAGACAAAGGAGCGAGAGAGGGGGAGAAAGAGGGACAGAACAGGAGACTGAGACAAAGGAGCGAGAGCGGGGGAGAAAGAGGGACAGAACAGGAGACTGAGACAAAGGAGCGAGAGAGGGGGAGAAAGAGGGACAGAAGAGAAGAGCAGTCTCTTACCAGATGTAACAGCAGAGTAGAGAGTCAGACCAGTGTTGCTGCAGTCTCTTACCAGATGTAATAGCAGAGTAGAGAGTCAGACCAGTGTTGCTGCAGTCTCTTACCAGATGTAATAGCAGAGTAGAGAGTCAGACCAGTGTTGCTGCAGTCTCTTACCAGATGTAATAGCAGAGTAGAGAGTCTGTCAGACCAGTGTTGCTGCAGTCTCTTACCAGATGTAATAGCAGAGTAGAGAGTCAGACCAGTGTTGCTGCAGTCTCTTACCAGATGTAACAGCAGAGTAGAGAGTCAGACCAGTGTTGCTGCAGTCTCTTACCAGATGTAATAGCAGAGTAGAGAGTCTGTTATACCAGTGTTGCTGCAGTCTCTTACCAGATGTAACAGCAGAGTAGAGAGTCAGACCAGTGTTGCTGCAGTCTCTTACCAGATGTAATAGCAGAGTAGATTCAGACCAGTGTTGCTGCAGTCTCTTACCAGATGTAATAGCAGAGTAGAGAGTCTGTCAGACCAGTGTTGCTGCAGTCTCTTACCAGATGTAACAGCAGAGTAGAGAGTCAGACCAGTGTTGCTGCAGTCTCTTACCAGATGTAATAGCAGAGTAGAGAGTCAGACCAGTGTTGCTGCAGTCTCTTACCAGATGTAACAGCAGAGTAGAGAGTCAGACCAGTGTTGCTGCAGTCTCTTACCAGATGTAATAGCAGAGTAGAGAGTCAGACCAGTGTTGCTGCAGTCTCTTACCAGATGTAATAGCAGAGTAGAGAGTCTGTCAGACCAGTGTTGCTGCAGTCTCTTACCAGATGTAATAGCAGAGTAGAGAGTCAGACCAGTGTTGCTGCAGTCTCTTACCAGATGTAATAGCAGAGTAGAGAGTCTGTCAGACCAGTGTTGCTGCAGTCTCTTACCAGATGTAATAGCAGAGTAGATTCAGACCAGTGTTGCTGCAGTCTCTTACCAGATGTAACAGCAGAGTAGAGAGTCAGACCAGTGTTGCTGCAGTCTCTTACCAGATGTAATAGCAGAGTAGAGAGTCAGACCAGTGTTGCTGCAGTCTCTTACCAGATGTAACAGCAGAGTAGATTCAGACCAGTGTTGCTGCAGTCTCTTACCAGATGTAATAGCAGAGTAGATTCAGACCAGTGTTGCTGCAGTCTCTTACCAGATGTAATAGCAGAGTAGATTCAGACCAGTGTTGCTGCAGTCTCTTACCAGATGTAACAGCAGAGTAGAGAGTCAGACCAGTGTTGCTGCAGTCTCTTACCAGATGTAACAGCAGAGTAGAGAGTCAGACCAGTGTTGCTGCAGTCTCTTACCAGATGTAACAGCAGAGTAGAGAGTCAGACCAGTGTTGCTGCAGTCTCTTACCAGATGTAATAGCAGAGTAGAGAGTCAGACCAGTGTTGCTGCAGTCTCTTACCAGATGTAACAGCAGAGTAGAGAGTCTGTCAGACCAGTGTTGCTGCAGTCTCTTACCAGATGTAATAGCAGAGTAGAGAGTCTGTCAGACCAGTGTTGCTGCAGTCTCTTACCAGATGTAATAGCAGAGTAGAGAGTCTGTCAGACCAGTGTTGCTGCAGTCTCTTACCAGATGTAATAGCAGAGTAGAGAGTCAGACCAGTGTTGCTGCAGTCTCTTACCAGATGTAATAGCAGAGTAGAGAGTCTGTCAGACCAGTGTTGCTGCAGTCTCTTACCAGATGTAACAGCAGAGTAGAGAGTCAGACCAGTGTTGCTGCAGTCTCTTACCAGATGTAATAGCAGAGTAGAGAGTCTGTCAGACCAGTGTTGCTGCAGTCTCTTACCAGATGTAATAGCAGAGTAGAGAGTCTGTCAGACCAGTGTTGCTGCAGTCTCTTACCAGATGTAATAGCAGAGTACATTCAGACCAGTGTTGCTGCAGTCTCTTACCAGATGTAATAGCAGAGTAGAGAGTCTGTTATACCAGTGTTGCTGCAGTCTCTTACCAGATGTAATAGCAGAGTAGAGAGTCAGACCAGTGTTGCTGCAGTCTCTTACCAGATGTAACAGCAGAGTAAATAACAGTTTCAGGAGATGCTGCATGCCATGGGCCAGGCTCCAGCTCAACACACTGTTCAGCCAAGGTCCTTCCTGTCTTTACAGTGTGTAGTGCTCAAGTGCCCTGGTGTGCCCCGAGCCGGAAGCCCGTTGTCTGGGGTACTTTGGCTTTTGACCCGCAGATGCCTGGAGTTGTGTGGTTCAGGGCGGAACGTCTCCGTGGCTTCAGATTGCAGAGTGCTGTTGGGAGCGTGGTATCAACACCATTGGCATTGACATTGTATTCTACATGTGAACTTGTTTTACAGTTCGCTAACATCCTACGTGCTTATTAAAGACATGCTGACTAAGTGTTTGTTTTTTAACCTCTCGCTGTGGGCTGGATGTGTCAATGTGTCGTTCGTACATACAGATTGACTGTTTTTGCCACCAAATCCCTCGTTTGAAAGCAACGGTCCTTCTGGAAGAAGCTGTGCTGTGTCATTTCCCCCCTGTATCTTCCACCATGTGGGCCCGGCCCCCTATCAATTGGGAGTTCCACCAATTTGACTCACCCGTCTGGATCTTGAACCCTCGGTAGAGGGCTCACCTCCTGACAGACGAGACGACCCGCGGTAGAGGGCTCACCTCCTGACAGACGAGACGACCCGCGGTAGAGGGCTCACCTCCCGACAGACGAGACGACCCGCGGTAGAGGGCTCACCTCCCGACAGACGAGACGACCCGCGGTAGAGGGCTCACCTCCCGACAGACGAGACGACCCGCGGTAGAGGGCTCACCTCCCGACAGACGAGACGACCCGCGGTAGAGGGCTCACCTCCCGACAGACGAGACGACCCGCGGTAGAGGGCTCACCTCCCGACAGACGAGACGACCCGCGGTAGAGGGCTCACCTCCCGACAGACGAGACGACCCGCGGTAGAGGGCTCACCTCCCGACAGACGAGACGACCCGCGGTAGAGGGCTCACCTCCTGACAGACGAGACGACCCGCGGTAGAGGGCTCACCTCCTGACAGACGAGACGACCCGCGGTAGAGGGCTCACCTCCTGACAGACGAGACGACACGCGGTCGAGGGCTCACCTCCTGACAGACGAGACGACCCGCGGTAACATCACACCCTCTCTGTTACCCACCGGACATCTGCCCAGCGAACACAGAGAGGCTGCTCCCATTTCATCCAAATGGGTGTATGCACGTGCTCCACCTTACATATTTAATAGAGGTGTGTGTGTGTGTGTGTGTGTGTGTGTGTGTACATGCTGTTCCAGAGCCAGTACTGTTCTTTCTTCAGACAAACGTGCGTCTATTTGCACAATGTCTCTTGTTTACATTCACTTGGAAATGTCCAATCTTATCAAACATGACATCCGGTAGATCCCCTCTGTCTCTCTCTGTCTCTCTCTGTCTCTCTGTCTCTCTGTCTCTCTGTTTCTCTGTCTCTCTGTCTCTCTCTCGCTGTCTCTCTGTCTCTCTCTCTCTCTCTCTCTCTCTCTCTGTCTCTCTCTGTGTCTGTGTCTCTCTCTCTCTGTCTCTCTGTCTATGTCTCTCTGTCTCTCTGTCTCTCTGTCTCTCTGTCTCTCTGTCTCTCTGTCTCTCTCTCTCTCTCTCTCTGTCTCTCTGTGTGTGTACAAAGCATTAGGAACACCTGCTCTTTCCATGACACAGACTGCACAGGTGAAAGATACGATCCCTTATTGATGTCACCTGTTAAATCCACTTCAATCAGTGTAGATGAAGGGGAGGACAAGGGTTAAAGAAGGATTTTTAAGCCTGGAGACATGGATTGTGTATATGTGCCGTTCAGAGGATGAATATGTATATTTAGTGTTTCTCTCCTCACCGTCTCTCTCTCTTCTCCCAGTCTCTCTCTCTCCTCTCACTGTCTCTCTCTCCTCCCCGTCTCTCTCTCCTCACCGTCTCTCTCTCCTCCCAGTCTCTCTCTCTCCTCTTACCGTCTCTCTCTCCTCACCGTCTCTCTCTCTCCTCACCGTCTCTCTCTCTCCTCACCGTCTCTCTCTCTCCTCACCGTCTCTCTCTCCTCACCGTCTCTCTCTCTCCTCACCGTCTCTCTCTCTCCTCACCGTCTCTCTCTCCTCACCGTCTCTCTCTCCTCACCGTCTCTCTCTCCTCCCCGTCTCTCTCTCCTCACCGTCTCTCTCTCTCTCCTCACCGTCTCTCTCTCCTCACCGTCTGTCTGTCTTTCTCCTCCCCCTCTCTCTCCTCCCTGTCTCCACCGTCTCTTTCCCTCCCATCTCTCTGTCAGAGGTTGTCGTTGTGGTGTAAACATGTAAGTGATGTAAAGCTAGTTTACCTCTGTGTGTTTAAACAAACAGGGCTGCTCCCTGTCACCTGTCTCTGTCTGACGCATCACAGACCACACCATATGGTGGTGTGTGTTTTTCATGACTACTGTCTACACTGTTTGGCTTTACACAGGCCTGTTAATGAGGACTGTTCTGTTTGGCTTTACACAGACCTGTTACTGAGGACTGTTCTGTCTCGGTTTACACAGACCTGTTAATGAGGACTGTTCTGTCTCGGTTTACACAGACCTGTTAATGAGGACTGTTCTGTTTGGGTTTACACAGGACTGTTAATGAGGACTGTTCTGTTTGGCTTTACACAGACCTCTTAATGAGGACTGTTCTGTTTGGCTTTACACAGGCCTGTTAATGAGGTCTCTCTCTGAAGTGTCCTTCTCGAATGAGGGAGGGAGCCGTCATGCTGGAGGGAGGGAGCCGTCATGCTGGAGGGAGGGAGCCGTCATGCTGGAGGGAGGGAGCCGTCATGCTGGAGGGAGGGAGCCGTCATGCTGGAGGGAGGGAGCCGTCATGCTGGGGGGAGGGAGGGAGCCGTCATGCTGGGGGGAGGGAGGGAGCCGTCATGCTGGGGGGAGGGAGGGAGCCGTCATGCTGGGGGGAGGGAGGGAGCAGTCATGCTGGAGGGAGGGAGCCTTCATGCTGGAGGGAGGGAGGGAGGGAGCCAGCCTTCATGCTGGAGGGAGGGGGGGAGGGAGCCTTCATGCTGGAGGGAGGGAGGGAGGGAGCCTTCATGCTGGAGGGAGGGAGGGAGGGAGCCTTCATGCTGGAGGGAGGGAGGGAGGGAGTGAGGGAGGGAGCCTTCATGCTGGAGGGAGGGAGGGAGGGAGGGAGGGAGCCTTCATGCTGGAGGGAGGGAGGGAGGGAGCCTTCATGCTGGAGGGAGGGAGGGAGCCTTCATGCTGGAGGGAGGGAGGGAGGGAGCCTTCATGCTGGAGGGAGGGAGCCTTCATGCTGGAGGGAGGGAGCCGTCATGCCGGAGGGAGGGAGGGAGCCTTCATGCTGGAGGGAGGGAGCCGTCATGCCGGAGGGAGGGAGGGAGCCTTCATGCTGGAGGGAGGGAGGGAGGGAGTGAGTGAGGGAGGGAGCCTTCATGCTGGAGGGAGGGAGGGAGTGAGGGAGGGAGCCTTCATGCTGGAGGGAGGGAGG
Organism: Oncorhynchus mykiss; assembly: GCF_013265735.2. Taxonomy (NCBI): domain Eukaryota; kingdom Metazoa; phylum Chordata; class Actinopteri; order Salmoniformes; family Salmonidae; genus Oncorhynchus; species Oncorhynchus mykiss. Next base: position 50,929,714 of record NC_048590.1, read on the forward strand.
GAGGGAGTGAGGGAGGGAGCCTTCATGCTGGAGGGAGGGAGGGAGGGAGGGAGTGAGGGAGGGAGCCTTCATGCTGGAGGGAGGGAGGGAGGGAGCCTTCATGCTGGAGGGAGGGAGGGAGGGAGGGAGCCTTCATGCTGGAGGGAGGGAGGGAGGGAGCCTTCATGCTGGAGGGAGGGAGCCTTCATGCTGGAGGGAGGGAGCCTTCATGCTGGAGGGTGGGAGCTGTCATGCTGGAGGGAGGGAGGGAGCTGTCATGCTGGAGGGAGGGAGCTGTCATGCTGGAGGGGGGAGGGAAGGAAGGAGGGAGGGAGCTGTCATGCTGGAGGGAGGGAGCTATCATGCTGGAGGGAGGGAGGGAGCTGTCATGCTGGAGGGAGGGAGCTATCATGCTGGAGGGGGGGAGGGAAGGAAGGAGGGAGGGAGCTGTCATGCTGGAGTGAGGGAGCTGTCATGCTGGAGTGAGGGAGGGAGGGAGCTGTCATGCTGGAGTGAGGGAGCTGTCATGCTGGAGTGAGGGAGGGAGGGAGCTGTCATGCTGGAGGGGGGGAGGGAAGGAAGGAGGGAGGGAGCCGTCATGCTGGAGTGAGGGAGGGAGGGAGCTGTCATGCTGGAGGGAGGGAGAGAAGGAGGCAGACAAGGTACCTTCTGACGTTGGTGGTGTCCCACAGCAGCAACTACAGGTTTCTGTTCATACAGAACAGTTTCTGTGTTCATTTATCCCACCAGATGTCCTGTCTAGACTGTAATACCAGGAGGACAACAGGTCGCAGGTAGCCTGGCGGTGACCAAGTTATCCAAAGGTCGCTATTCCCCAATCCCCATGCCGACAAGGTGAAACACAAGTTGATGTGCAAGGCACTTAATCCTAGTTGCTCCAGGGGTCTGTGTTGATAATGGTTGACCCTGGCTGTGACCCCCCAGTCTCCGAGGGTGTCTCAGGGGGAGTTAGGATATGCAGGCACATGGAGACACCAAGCACACGGGGACACCAAGCACACGGGGACACCAAGCACACGGGGACACCAAGCACACGGGGACACCAAGCACACGGGGACACCAAGCACACGGGGACACCAAGCACACGGGGACACCAAGCACACGGGGACACCAAGCACACGGGGACACCAAGCACACGGGGACACCAAGCACACGGGGACACCAAGCACACGGGGACACTAAGCACACGGGGACACTAAGCACACGGGGACACCAAGCACACGGGGACACCAAGCACACGGGGACACCAAGCACACGGGGACACCAAGCACACGGGGACACCAAGCACACGGGGACACCAAGCACACGGGGACACCAAGCACACGGGGACACCAAGCACACGGAGACGCTCGGTGCACTCACTCAGACGCCCACACATATCACACTCTCAACATATATTCTAGGAAGCCGTGCTGACAGGAGTAAGATAAATGATCTTCAGTGGTATTTCTCTCTCCCCCCCCCCCCGAAGCGCTAGGTCAGAAATGACAAGGAGAGCATTCAGCTGTGCTTTTGTCCCACTCTGCTCTCAGGCCTCTTAGTGCTGCACTGATGGATGGACAGTGGACAGACAGACACGCTGCTTATCAGTCGAGCCCACATTAGGCCGTTACCACAGGGCCCTTAGCCTAGATAGACTTGTGTGCTGAACATTAAAGCATGTCTGACCGAAGCCTTTTGTGCCTTTGGTGATGTAGAAAAGAGAAAAGCTGCCCTTTGGTGTCCGGTTTGGTCACATGTCTTTAGTACGAAGAGGAGAGAGACACACAGGGGCACCACAGAGGTGAAAAAGAAAGTGACACAGAGGTCGCAGATTTATTTTCATAGTTTGTGACATTTTGAAAATGTAGTGTTTTTTTAAAGTGCCAGGATTTCATACTCAATTTGGCTTTTCGTCTAGTTTGATTCGCCGCACGCTGGGGCGGCAGGGTAGCCTAGTGGTTAGAGCGTTGGACTAGTAACCGGAAGGTTGCGAGTTCAAATCCCCGAGCTGACAAGGTACAAATCTGTCGTTCTGCCCCTGAACACCCACTGTTCCTAGGCCATCATTGAAAATAAGATTTTGCTCTTAACTGACTTGCCTAGTTAAATAAAGGTAAAATAAAACGCTATTGGGGAAGGGAATCTTGTTTCGAGACCCTCGTGTTTGACGACAACTGATAATTAGCATAATTATTAGAGAAGGGGGCGGGGCTGGAGAAAAATGAAACAAGGAAACATTTGATGATGCAACAAAAGTAACGAAATGTAATCCGATCACTTTTAAGAGTAACTAGCAATATCATGCATTACTTTTCAACACTTGGTAATACATTAATAGTTACTTTGAAGTAAAGTGTGTTATTTTTAGAATCATAACCCTACCGGGCGAGCGTTTTCATGATCCGATCTCAACTTGTTTCCTCATTTAACCAGAACTGGCGACGTGAGAGAGAGATTTTGAATGAAAAGCCAGCTAACCTGTACAGATGTTTGTCCTCCAGTATATATGGATAATTCAGCAGCCCAGATGACAATGCAGCACACTAGACTAGCACAGGAAAGCAGCGCCACAGATGAATGGAGGAACTAGTGTTCAGACCTGAGTTAGTAAGCAGCCTATCAGATGGAAGGAAGAACCAGCGATCAGACCTGAGTTAGTAACCAGCCTATCAGATGGAAGGAGGAACCAGTGATTAGACCTGAGTTAGTAACCAGCCTATCAGATGGAAGGAGGAACCAGTGATCAGACCTGAGTTAGTAAGCAGCCTATCAGATGGGAGGAGGAACCAGTGATCAGACCTGAGTTAGTAACCAGCCTATCAGATGGAAGGAGGAACCAGTGATCAGACCTGAGTTAGTAACCAGCCTATCAGATGGAAGGAGGAACTAGTGTTCAGACCTGAGTTAGTGACCAGCCTATCAGATGGGAGGAGGAACCAGTGTTCAGACCTGAGTTAGTAACCAGCCTATCAGATGGAAGGAAGAACCAGCGATCAGACCTGAGTTAGTAACCAGCCTATCAGATGGAAGGAGGAACCAGTGATTAGACCTGAGTTAGTAACCAGCCTATCAGATGGAAGGAGGAACCAGTGATCAGACCTGAGTTAGTAAGCAGCCTATCAGATGGGAGGAGGAACCAGTGATCAGACCTGAGTTAGTAACCAGCCTATCAGATGGAAGGAGGAACTAATGATCAGACCTGAGTTAGTAACCAGCCTATCAGATGGGAGGAGGAACCAGTGATCAGACCTGAGTTAGTAACCAGCCTATCAGATGGAAGGAGGAACTAGTGATCAGACCTGAGTTAGTAACCAGCCTATCAGATGGAAGGAGGAACCAGTGATCAGACCTGAGTTAGTAACCAGCCTATCAGATGGAAGGAGCAACTAGTGATCAGACCTGAGTTAGTAACCAGCCTATCAGATGGAAGGAAGAACCAGTGATCAGACCTGAGTTAGTAACCAGTCTAGTAACCAGCCTGTCTTTGGTAGAGCGCGCGACTCCCTCCGACAGTCCAAAACGTTTTGAGATGTTTTTTTTTTCATAAAAATAACGCCGGCTCCCTTCGACATGCAAAGTAATATTATAAAGTAACGCGTTACTTTTGTTAAATGTACAGAGTAATATGTAATATATTAGTTTCCAGGTAACTAACCCCAACACTGATTGTCAGTATGGGAGAGCCGAATATGTTGTTATTTGTTGCTTAGTGAATACTCTTCTGCTAAACACTATGGACTAAATAGTATGTTGTACGATTAGTGAACGGCTGCATACATTTCTACTAAATAGTATGTTGTATGGTTAGTACACAGTATTTGGCTTTTTGGTTAGTAGTAGGCAAGACAGATTTCAGACAGACAGTGATGAGAAGAGACAGAGAGATAAAGGGAGACCAAGAAGGAGAGCGTGGGTAAATGGAAAGAAAGGAGAGAGAATGCAGGGCAGGCTGTACTGAAGTAGCCAGACAGGCAGGGCCTCTCGCTCTCGCTCTCTCTCTCGGCTGGTTGTACATCAGACTCTGCTCTGGAATTCAGGAATCCAACATTCCAACTCCCCACATAATAACCCCTTTGCCCGCCTCCTACTCCTCCCTCACTGGCTAAAGGACGGGCACTTATGCATGGTCAGGCCAATCAAAAACTCCCATGGTCTCTCGTGTGGAATCGGGGCCAGTCTCCAAAGAAGTAGATCAATATACAGTGCCTTGCGAAAGTATTCGGCCCCCTTGAACTTTGCGACCTTTTGCCACATTTCAGGCTTCAAACATAAAGATATAAAACTGTATTTTTTTGTGAAGAATCAACAAGTGGGACACAATCATGAAGTGGAATGACATTTATTGGATATTTCAAACTTTTTTAACAAATCAAAAACTGAAAAATTGGGCGTGCAAAATTATTCAGCCCCTTTACTTTCAGTGCAGCAAACTCTCTCCAGAAGTTCAGTGAGGATCTCTGAATGATCCAATGTTGACCTAAATGACTAATGATGATAAATACAATCCACCTGTGTGTAATCAAGTCTCTGTATAAATGCACCTGCACTGTGATAGTCTCAGAGGTCCGTTAAAAGCGCAGAGAGCATCATGAAGAACAAGGAACACACCGGGCAGGTCCGAGATACTGTTGTGAAGAAGTTTAAAGCCGGATTTGGATACAAAAAGATTTCCCAAGCTTTAAACATCCCAAGGAGCACTGTGCAAGCGATAATATTGAAATGGAAGGAGTATCAGACCACTGCAAATCTACCAAGACCTGGCCGTCCCTCTAAACTTTCAGCTCATACAAGGAGAAGACTGATCAGAGATGCAGCCAAGAGGCCCATGATCACTCTGGATGAACTGCAGAGATCTACAGCTGAGGTGGGAGACTCTGTCCATAGGACAACAATCAGTCGTATATTGCACAAATCTGGCCTTTATGGAAGAGTGGCAAGAAGAAAGCCATTTCTTAAAGATATCCATAAAAAGTGTCGTTTAAAGTTTGCCACAAGCCACCTGGGAGACACACCAAACATGTGGAAGAAGGTGCTCTGGTCAGATGAAACCAAAATTGAACTTTTTGGCAACAATGCAAAACGTTATGTTTGGCGTAAAAGCAACACAGCTGAACACACCATCCCCACTGTCAAACATGGTGGTGGCAGCATCATGGTTTGGGCCTGCTTTTCTTCAGCAGGGACAGGGAAGATGGTTAAAATTGATGGGAAGATGGATGGAGCCAAATACCGGACCATTCTGGAAGAAAACCTGATGGAGTCTGCAAAAGACCTGAGACTGGGACGGAGATTTGTCTTCCAACAAGACAATGATTCAAAACATAAAGCAAAATCTACAATGGAATGGTTCAAAAATAAACATATCCAGGTGTTAGAATGGCCAAGTCAAAGTCCAGACCTGAATCCAATCGAGAATCTGTGGAAAGAACTGAAAACTGCTGTTCACAAATGCTCTCCATCCAACCTCACTGAGCTCGAGCTGTTTTGCAAGGAGTAATGGGACAAAATGTCAGTCTCTCGATGTGCAAAACTGATAGAGACATACCCCAAGCGACTTACAGCTGTAATCACAGCAAAAGGTGGCGCTACAAAGTATTAACTTAAGGGGGCTGAATCATTTTGCACGCCCAATTTTTCAGTTTTTGATTTGTTAAAAAAGTTTGAAATATCCAATAAATGTCGTTCCACTTCATGATTGTGTCCCACTTGTTGTTGATTCTTCACAAAAAAATACAGTTTTATATCTTTATGTTTGAAGCCTGAAATGTGGCAAAAGGTCGCAAAGTTCAAGGGGGCCGAATACTTTCGCAAGGCACTGTATAAGAGGGGGAAAGAAGACAGCTTCCTCAGGCCATGGTGTGTGTGTGTGTGTGTGTGTGTGTGTGTGTGTGTGTCCACAAAGAAGGCCTGGATACTCAGGGAACCAAACATCAGGATGGTTCATTCTGTCGGCACAACCATCACAGAATCTGTTAAGGGCTGTGGGTGGGTGGTATAGGGCAAGAGTCTCTGGTTGGTAAACTGCATGTAGTCTTAATGCATGGTGACTGTTGATTGAATGGGATGATGGAAGAGTGGAGGGAGACTTTGGAATATGAAGGCAAAGGAAAGGTGTCTCCTGTCCCCTCCATCTCTCATCTGTCCTCCTCTACTGTCCCCTCTCCATCTCTCATCTGTCCTCCTCTCCTGTCCCCTCCATCTCTCATCTGTCCTCCTCTCCTGTCCCCTCCATCTCTCATCTGTCCTCCTCTCCTGTCCCCTCCATCTCTCATCTGTCCTCCTCTCCTGTCCCCTCCATCTCTCATCTGTCCTCCTCTCCTGTCCCCTCCATCTCTCATCTGTCCTCCTCTCCTGTCCCCTCCATCTCTCATCTGTCCTCCTCTCCTGTCCCCTCTCCATCTCTCATCTGTCCTCCTCTACTGTCCCCTCTTCATCTCCATCTCTCCTCCTCTACTGTCCCCTCTTCATCTCCATCTCTCCTCTTCTACTGTCCCCTCTCCATCTCTCCTCCTCTACTGTCCCCTCTCCATCTCTCCTCCTCTACTGTCCCCTCTCCATCTCTCCTCTACTGTCCCCTCTCCCTCTCTCCTCCTCTACTGTCCCCTCTTCATCTCCCCTCCTCTACTGTCCCCTCTTCATCTCCATCTCTCCTCCTCTACTGTCCCCTCTCCATCTCTCCTCCTCTACTGTCCCCTCTCCATCTCTCCTCCTCTCCTGATGGTTGTAGTCAGTGTGTGCTGCTCTTACTGTGGTTGTGTCCACCTGGTCCTCTGAGAGATGGAGAACTCGACCTCTCTGAATAGATATATTATAATTTTAGTGGGGGAACGTACTCTGAAACCCCAGTTGTATTTTTCAGTCAGATTCGTGAAACAATGTTAACACTCGTTCAATACTTCAATCGTATTTTAATTCAATTCTCACATGAACATACAGCTTAAAGGTGACTGTCAGGAAGTGTGTAGTTGCCCTACCTGTTGACTGCCAGGATGTGTGTAGTCAGGATGTGTGTAGTTGCCCTACCTGTTGACTGTCAGGAAGTGTGTAGTTGCCCTACCTGTTGACTGTCAGGAAGTGTGTAGTTTCCCTACCTGTTGACTGTCAGGATGTGTGTAGTTACCCAACCTGTTGACTGCCAGGATGTGTGTTGTTGCCCTACCTGTTGACTGTCAGGATGTGTGTAGTTACCCTACCTGTTGACTGTCAGGATGTGTGTAGTTACCCTATCTGTTGACTGCCAGGATGTGTGTTGATGCCCTACCTGTTGACTGTCAGGATGTGTGTAGTTGCCCTACCTGTTGACTGTCAGGATGTGTGTAGTTGCCCTACCTGTTGACTGTCAGGATGTGTGTAGTTGCCCTACCTGTTGACTGCCAGGATGTGTGTTGTTGCCCTACCTGTTGACTGTCAGGATGTGTGTAGTTGCCCTACGTGTTGACTGTCAGGATGTGTGTAGTTACCCCAGCTGTTGACTGTCAGGATGTGTGTAGTTGCCCTACCTATTGACTGCCAGGATGTGTGTTGTTGCCCTACCTGTTGACTGTCAGGAAGTGTGTAGTTGCCCTACCTGTTGACTGTCAGGATGTGTGTAGTTACCCTACCTGTTTACCAACATGGAAACGTATTATGTATGCAGCCTCTGGGCTCTGGTCTATAGTAGTGCACTATATAGGGAATAGGGCTCTGGTCTATAGTAGTGCACTATATAGGGAATAGGGCTCTGGTCTATAGTAGTGCGCTATATAGGGAATAGGGCTCTGGTCTATAGTAGTGCACTATATAGGGAATAGGGCTCTGGTCTATACTAGTGCACTATATAGGGAATAGGGCTCTGGTCTATAGTAGTGCGCTATATAGGGAATAGGGCTCTGGTCTATAGTAGTGAACTATATAGGGAATAGGGCTCTGGTCTATAGTAGTACCACTATATAGGGAATAGGGCTCTGGTCTATAGTAGTGCACTATATAGGGAATAGGGCTCTGGTCTATAGTAGTACCACTATATAGGGAATAGGGCTCTAGTCTATAGTAGTGCACTATATAGGGAATAGGGCTCTGGTCTATAGTAGTGCACTATATAGGGAATAGGGCTCTGGTCTATAGTAGTACCACTATATAGGGAATAGGGCTCTGGTCTATAGTAGTGCACTATATAGGGAATAGGGCTCTGGTCTATAGTAGTGCGCTATATAGGGAATAGGGCTCTGGTCTATAGTAGTGCACTATATAGGGAATAGGGCTCTGGTCTATAGTAGTACCACTATATAGGGAATAGGACTCTGGTCTATAGTAGTGTACTATATAGGGAATAGGGCTCTGGTCTATAGTAGTACCACTATATAGGGAATAGGGCCCTGGTCTATAGTAGTACCACTATATAGGGAATAGGGCTCTGGTCTATAGTAGTGTACTATATAGGGAATAGGGCTCTGGTCTATAGTAGTACCACTATATAGGGAATAGGGCCCTGGTCTATAGTAGTACCACTATATAGGGAATAGGGCGCTGGTCTATAGTAGTACCACTATATAGGGAATAGGGCCCTGGTCTATAGTAGTACCACTATATAGGGAATAGGACTCTGGTCTATAGTAGTACCACTATATAGGGAATAGGGCCCTGGTCTATAGTAGTACCACTATATAGGGAATAGGGCTCTGGTCTATAGTAGTACCACTATATAGGGAATATGGATCTGGTCTATAGTAGTACCACTATATAGGGAATAGGGCTCTGGTCTATAGTAGTACCACTATATAGGGAATAGGGCTCTGGTCTATAGTAGTACCACTATATAGGGAATAGGGCTCTGGTCTATAGTAGTACCACTATATAGGGAATAGGGCTCTGGTCTAAAGTAGTACCACTATATAGGGCTCTGGTCTATAGTAGTACCACTATATAGGGAATAGGGTGCCAATTCAGATGCAGCTTGTTACTCCTGTTTAGTGTTGAGAAGAGTTTCCATAACAACAGACTTAACTTTATGAAAGACTTAAAAGGGCTAAAATCCATTTGATTGATTTGACCTGCCGGTCTAACGTTGTGTTAATGTGTTGTTGTTGTCCAGGAGTTTGCTGTCTCTCTAATGTTGTGTTAATGTGGTTGTTGTTGTTGTTGTCCAGGAGTTTGCTGTCTCTAACGTTGTGTTAATGTGTTGTTGTTGTTGTTGTCCAGGAGTTTGCTGCGCTGACCAAGGAGGTGAATGTGTGTCGAGAGCATTTGATGGAGAGGGAGGAGGAGATCGCTGAGCTCAAGGCTGAGAGGAACAACACACGGGTCAGTCTCACACACACACACACACACACACACACACACACACACAGTCCCCTTCCAGTCCCTAGCATAGTCCATTAACAGTGTCAGACTCCCACTGGTTTGACCTGTGAGTATTCGTTTCTGTTTGTGTTTTAGTAGTGTGTGTGTGTGTGTGTGTGTGTGTGTGTGTGTATTTACGAGTGTTTTTAAGAGAGAGCTTGATCTTTGTTCTGAGGATTAGGTCACCCCTAATGAGTGGTTGACAGAGCACCCGCCCTCCCAGGTCACAGTGCAGACAGCCATAGGATAATTCCCCTGTCTGTCACTTCTCTGCTCAGGCCTAGTGGCAGATGACGGCTCTAACTGGTTAATCCACCTGCCAGTCCAGTTGCAATGAGCAGAGTCTGGGTCAGTCTAATTAGGAACGATGGACACTGACTGGGGAGAGGAGGGAGGGGGAGGAATTAGAGAGGGGAGGGAGGAGGAATTGAAAGAGGGGGAGGGAAGGTGGGAGGAGGAGGAGAGGGGATGGAGGGTAGAATATGGGAGGATGGAGGGTAGAATATGGGAGGATGGAGGGTAGAATATGGGAGGAAGGGGAGTGGGAGGATGGAGGGTAGAATATGGGAGGAAGGGGAGAGGGAGGATGGAGGGTAGAATATGAGAGGGAGGAGAGAGGGAGGATGGAGGGTAGAATATGGGAGGAAGGGGGTAGAGGGGGGGATATGAAGGGGGAAGGGGAGATTAAGGGAAGAGTCTGGGCTTTGTCAGCCTGCAGCTCTGATGGGACCCCCCTGAGCTGCTCAACCACATGGGATTGAGCACAACACACATTCGTGTGTAGACATGTCTGTACTATTTCCCAATCCTGTGTGTGTGTGTGTGTGGCGTGAACAAGCTGTTTGAAACTTGTGTATTCTGTGATGACCGTAGCTTTTTCTGGAAAGTGTGTGTGTGTGTGTAACATCTGATGTGTGTTCTGTGATGACCGTAGCTTCTCCTGGAGCATCTGGAGTGTCTGGTGTCTCGTCATGAACGCAGTCTGAGGATGACGGTGGTGAAGAGGCAGGCCCAGTCTCCTGCCGGGGTCTCCAGCGAGGTAGAGGTCCTCAAGGCACTCAAGTCCCTGTTCGAACACCACAAAGCCCTGGACGAGAAGGTTGGTAGAGTGGAGGATATCGTCTGCCTGCTAATCTCTTCTTTTGTAGAGATGTAATGGCAAGTGTGTAAAATGATGGAGACTAATAATTGTCTGTTTTCCAGGTCAGGGAGAGACTGCGTGTGGCTTTAGAAAGATGCAGCCAACTGGAAGAACAGCTCACATCACAACACAAAGAGGTAAGCCTCATCGGACCACCCTGTGGTGACCCCGTGGTAACCCTGTGTACACACACATCTAAAAGTACAATCATGGAATTAAGATGTATATACTATTAGGACGAGCAATGTCGGAGTGGCATAGACGAAAAATACAGTAAGCTAATATACAATATATTCCTATGAAATGGGTAAAGCAGTATGTAAACATTATTAACGTGACCAGTGATTCCATGTCTATGAATATTGGGCAGCAGCCTCTAAGGTGCTGGGTTGAGTAACCGAGTGGTAGCCGGCTAGTGATGGCTATTTATAACAGTCTGTTGGCCTCCACCCTCTTGAAAGCCCTGCGGTAGCGGGCGGTGATACAGCCCGACAGGATGCTCTTAATTGTGCATCTGTGAAAGTTTGTGAGGGTTTTAGGTGTCAAGACAAATTTCTTCAGCCTCCTGAGGTTGAAGAGGCGCTGTTGCGCGTTCTTCACCACACTGTCTGTGTGGGTGGACCATTTCAGGATGTCAGTGACGAAGTCTGAAGAACTTGAAGCTTTTCAACTTCTCAACTGCGGTCCCGAAGATGTGGATAGGGGCGTGCTCCCTCTGCTGTTTCCTGAAGTCCACAATCAGCTCCTTAGTTTTGTTGAGGGAGAGGTTACCTGGTACCACACTCCGAGCCCTGACCTCCTCCCTGTCGGCTGTCTCATCGTTGTTGGTAATCAAGCTTACTACCGTTGTGTCGTCTGCAAACTTGAGGATTGAGTTGGAGGGGTGCTTGGCCACGCAGTTATGGGAGTACAGGAGGGGGCTGAGCATGCACCCTTTTGGGGCCCCAGTGTTGAGGTTTAGCGAAGAGGTGTTGTTTCTTATCTTCACCACCTAAGGGCGACCCGTCAGGAAGTCCAGGACCCAGTTGCACAGAGATGGGTTCAGTCCAAGGACCCTGAGCTTAGTGATGAGCTTGGAGGGTACTATGGTATTGAAGGATGAGCTATAGTCTATGAACAGCATTCTTGCATAAGTATTCCTCTTGTCCAGATGGGATAGGGCAGTGTGCAGTGCGATGGCGATTGCATCGTCTGTGGATCTATTGGGGGCGGTATGCAAATTGAAGAGGGTCTAGGGTGTCTGGTAAGGTAGAGGTGATGTGATCCTTAACTAGCCCCAAGCCTTAGTTCAGTTACCTTTTGCTTTATTGGGTACAGGAGCAATGGTGGACATCTTGAAGTAAGTGGGGACAGCAGACTGGGAAAGGGAGAGATTTAATATGTCCGTAAACACTCCAGCCAGCTGGTCTGCGCATGCTCTGAGGTCGCGGCTAGGGGGGCCGGAAGCCTTGCGAGGGCTAACAAGCTTAAATGTCTTACTCACGTCGGCCACGGAGAACGAGCCCCTACATTCCTTGGAAGTGGGCCACAATGGTGACACTGTGTGGTCCTCAAAGCGGGCCGCGATGGTGGCACTGTGTTATCCTCAAAGCGGGCCGCGATGGTGGCACTGTGTTATCCTCAAAGCGGGCCGCGTTGGTGACGCTGTGTTGTCCTCAAAGCGGGCCGCGTTGGTGGCACTGTGTTATCCTCAAAGTGGGCCGCGTTGGTGGCACTGTGTTATCCTCAAAGCGGGCCGCGATGGTGGCACTGTGTTATCCTCAAAGCGGGCCGCATTGGTGGCACTGTGTTGTCCTCAAAGTGGGCCACGATGGTGGCACTGTGTTGTCCTCAAAGTGGGCCGCGATGGTGGCACTGTGTTATCCTCAAAGCGGGCCGCGATGGTGGCACTGTGTTATCCTCAAAGCGGGCCGCGTTGGTGGCACTGTGTTATCCTCAAAGCGGGCCGCGTTGGTGACACTGTGTTGTCCTCAAAGCGGGCCGCGTTGGTGGCACTGTGTTATCCTCAAAGTGGGCCGCGATGGTGGCACTGTGTTATCCTCAAAGTGGGCCGCGATGGTGGCACTGTGTTATCCTCAAAGCGGGCCGCGATGGTGGCACTGTGTTATCCTCAAAGTGGGCCGCGTTGGTGGCACTGTGTTATCCTCAAAGCGGGCCGCGATGGTGGCACTGTGTTATCCTCAAAGTGGGCCGCGATGGTGGCACTGTGTTATCCTCAAAGTGGGCCGCGATGGTGGCACTGTGTTATCCTCAAAGTGGGCCGCGATGGTGGCACTGTGTTATCCTCAAAGTGGGCCGCGATGGTGGTACTGTGTTATCCTCAAAGCGGGCCGCGTTGGTGGCACTGTGTTATCCTCAAAGTGGGCCGCGATGGTGGCACTGTGTTATCCTCAGTGGGTGAAGAAGCTGTTTGTCTTTTCTGAGGAGCGAGACATCGGTGTCTCCGTGACGTGGCTCATCTTCCCTTTGTAATCAGTTGATTGTCTATCGACCCTGACACATCCATCTCATGTCTGATCCGTTGAATTGCGACTCCACTTTGTCTCTGTACTGACATTTTGCCTGTTTGTTTGCCTCGTGGAGGGATTCAACCATGTTCCCAGTCATCTTGCCAATGGCGACTCACTCTCGCCCGACAATCAGCAAATCGTATCCATGACAACAGTCCTCACTCGTTTTCCTGGGGGAATAAAAAACCAATCCATCTTGAATGACTATGGACCTTATGTCATCATCCCCATGTTTAACAAAGAAGAACAGGCTTCGTATGGTGATTACACAGTATCTAATGTTATTCTGTCTAGTGATTACACAGTATCTGTGATGTTATTCTGTCTAGTGATTACACAGTATCTGTGATGTTATACTGTCTAGTGGTTACACAGTATCTGTGATGTTATACTGTCTAGTGGTTACACAGTATCTGTGATGTTATACTGTCTAGTGGTTACACAGTATCTGTGATGTTATACTGTCTTGTGGTTACACAGTATCTGTGATGTTCTACTGTCTTGTGATTACACAGTATCTGTGATGTTATACTGTCTTGTGGTTACACAGTATCTGTGATGTTATACTGTCTAGTGATTACACAGTATCTGTGATGTTATACTGTCTTGTGGTTACACAGTATCTGTGATGTTATACTGTCTAGTGATTACACAGTATCTGTGATGTTATACTGTCTAGTGATTACACAGTATCTGTAATGTTGTCTAGTGATTACACAGTATCTGTAATGTTATACTGTCTAGTGGTTACACAGTATCTGTAATGTTATACTGTCTAGTGATATCACAGTATCTGTAATGTTGTCTAGTGATTACACAGTATCTGTAATGTTGTCTAGTGATTACACAGTATCTGTAATGTTGTCTAGTGATTACACAGTATCTGTAATGTTGTCTAGTGATTACACAGTATCTGTAATGTTGTCTAGTGATTACACAGTATCTGTAATGTTGTCTAGTGATTACACAGTATCTGTAATGTTGTCTTGTGGTTACACAGTATCTGTAATGTTGTCTTGTGGTTACACAGTATCTGTACTGTTATACTGTCTAGTGATTACACAGTATCTGTAATGTTATACTGTCTAGTGATTACACAGTATCTGTAATGTTGTCTTGTGGTTACACAGTATCTGTAATGTTATACTGTCTAGTGATTACACAGTATCTGTAATGTTATACTGTCTAGTGATTACACAGTATCTGTAATGTTATACTGTCTAGTGATTACACAGTATCTGTGATGTTATACTGTCTAGTGATTACACAGTATCTGTGATGTTATACTGTCTAGTGATTACACAGTATCTGTGATGTTATACTGTCTAGTGATTACACAGTATCTGTGATGTTATACTGTCTAGTGATTACACGGTATCTGTAATGTTGTCTTGTGATTACACAGTATCTGTAATGTTGTCTTGTGATTACACAGTATCTGTAATGTTATACTGTCTAGTGATTACACAGTATCTGTAATGTTATACTGTCTAGTGATTACACAGTATCTGTGATGTTATACTGTCTAGTGATTACACAGTATCTGTGATGTTATACTGTCTAGTGATTACACAGTATCTGTAATGTTATGCTATGCTGTCTAGTGATTACACAGTATCTGTGATGTTATACTGTCTAGTGATTACACAGTATCTGTAATGTTGTCTAGTGATTACACAGTATCTGTAATGTTGTCTAGTGATTACACAGTATCTGTAATGTTGTCTAGTGATTACACAGTATCTGTAATGTTGTCTTGTGGTTACACAGTATCTGTAATGTAATACTGTCTAGTGATTACAAAGTATCTGTGATGTTATACTGTCTAGTGATTACACAGTATCTGTGATGTTATACTGTCTAGTGATTACACAGTATATGTAATGTTGTCTAGTGATTACACAGTATCTGTAATGTTATACTGTCTAGTGGTTACACAGTATCTGTAATGTTGTCTAGTGATTACACAGTATCTGTAATGTTGTCTAGTGATTACACAGTATCTGTAATGTTGTCTAGTGATTACACAGTATCTGTAATGTTGTCTAGTGATTACACAGTATCTGTAATGTTGTCTAGTGATTACACAGTATCTGTAATGTTGTCTAGTGATTACACAGTATCTGTAATGTTATACTGTCTAGTGATTACACAGTATCTGATGTTATACTGTCTAGTGATTACACGGTATCTGTAATGTTGTCTTGTGATTACACAGTATATGTAATGTTATCTTGTGATTACACAGTATCTGTAATGTTATACTGTCTAGTGATTACACAGTATCTGTGATGTTATACTGTCTTGTGGTTACACAGTATCTGTAATGTTATACTGTCTAGTGATTACACAGTATCTGTAATGTTATACTGTCTAGTGATTACACAGTATCTGTAATGTTATACTGTCTAGTGATTACACAGTATCTGTGATGTTATACTGTCTAGTGATTACACAGTATCTGTGATGTTATACTGTCTAGTGATTACACAGTATCTGTAATGTTATGCTATGCTGTCTAGTGATTACACAGTATCTGTGATGTTATACTGTCTAGTGATTACACAGTATCTGTAATGTTGTCTAGTGATTACACAGTATCTGTAATGTTGTCTAGTGATTACACAGTATCTGTAATGTTGTCTAGTGATTACACAGTATCTGTAATGTTGTCTTGTGGTTACACAGTATCTGTAATGTAATACTGTCTAGTGATTACAAAGTATCTGTGATGTTATACTGTCTAGTGATTACACAGTATCTGTGATGTTATACTGTCTAGTGATTACACAGTATATGTAATGTTGTCTAGTGATTACACAGTATCTGTAATGTTATACTGTCTAGTGGTTACACAGTATCTGTAATGTTGTCTAGTGATTACACAGTATCTGTAATGTTGTCTAGTGATTACACAGTATCTGTAATGTTGTCTAGTGATTACACAGTATCTGTAATGTTGTCTAGTGATGTTGTCTAGTGATTACACAGTATCTGTAATGTTGTCTAGTGATTACACAGTATCTGTAATGTTGTCTAGTGATTACACAGTATCTGTAATGTTGTCTTGTGGTTACACAGTATCTGTAATGTTATACTGTCTAGTGATTACACAGTATCTGTAATGTTATACTGTCTAGTGATTACACAGTATCTGATGTTATACTGTCTAGTGATTACACGGTATCTGTAATGTTGTCTTGTGATTACACAGTATATGTAATGTTATCTTGTGATTACACAGTATCTGTAATGTTATACTGTCTAGTGATTACACAGTATCTGATGTTATACTGTCTAGTGATTACACAGTATCTGATGTTATACTGTCTAGTGATTACACAGTATCTGTGATGTTATACTGTCTAGTGATTACACGGTATCTATAATGTTGTCTTGTGATTACACAGTATCTGTACTGTTGTCTAGTGATTACACAGTATCTGTAATGTTGTCTAGTGATTACACAGTATCTGTAATGTTATACTGTCTAGTGATTACACAGTATCTGTGATGTTATACTGTCTAGTGATTACACAGTATCTGTAATGTTGTCTAGTGATTACAAAGTATCTGTAATGTTGTCTAGTGATTACAAAGTATCTGTAATGTTGTCTAGTGATTACACAGTATCTGTAATGTTGTCTAGTGATTACACAGTATCTGTAATGTTGTCTAGTTATTACACAGTATCTGTAATGTTGTCTTGTGGTT
Organism: Oncorhynchus mykiss; assembly: GCF_013265735.2. NCBI lineage: Eukaryota > Metazoa > Chordata > Actinopteri > Salmoniformes > Salmonidae > Oncorhynchus > Oncorhynchus mykiss. Next base: position 50,946,379 of record NC_048590.1, read on the forward strand.
ACACAGTATCTGTAATGTTATACTGTCTAGTGATTACACAGTATCTGTAATGTTGTCTAGTGATTACAAAGTATCTGTAATGTTGTCTAGTGATTACAAAGTATCTGTGATGTTATACTGTCTAGTGATTACACAGTATCTGTGATGTTATACTGTCTAGTGATTACACAGTATCTTTAATGTTGTCTAGTGATTACACAGTATCTGTAATGTTATACTGTCTAGTGGTTACACAGTATCTGTAATGTTATACTGTCTAGTGGTTACACAGTATCTGTAATGTTATACTGTCTAGTGATTACACAGTATCTGTAATGTTGTCTAGTGATTACACAGTATCTGTAATGTTGTCTAGTGATTACACAGTATCTGTAATGTTGTCTAGTGATTACACAGTATCTGTAATGTTGTCTTGTGGTTACACAGTATCTGTAATGTTATACTGTCTAGTGATTACACAGTATCTGTGATGTTATACTGTCTAGTGATTACACAGTATCTGTAATGTTATACTGTCTAGTGATTACACAGTATCTGTAATGTTATACTGTCTAGTGATTACACGGTATCTGTGATGTTATACTGTCTAGTGATTACACGGTATCTGTAATGTTGTCTAGTGATTACACAGTATCTGTAATGTTATACTGTCTAGTGATTACACAGTATCTGTGATGTTATACTGTCTAGTGATTACACAGTATCTGTAATGTTATGCTATGCTGTCTAGTGATTACACAGTATCTGTAATGTTGTCTAGTGATTACAAAGTATCTGTAATGTTGTCTAGTGATTACACAGTATCTGTAATGTTGTCTAGTGATTACACAGTATCTGTAATGTTGTCTAGTGATTACACAGTATCTGTAATGTTGTCTAGTGATTACACAGTATCTGTAATGTTGTCTAGTGATTACACAGTATCTGTAATGTTGTCTAGTGATTACACAGTATCTGTAATGTTGTCTAGTGATTACACAGTATCTGTAATGTTGTCTTGTGGTTACACAGTATCTGTAATGTTGTCTAGTGATTACACAGTATCTGTAATGTTATACTGTCTAGTGATTACACAGTATCTGTAATGTTGTCTAGTGATTACACAGTATATGTAATGTTGTCTAGTGATTACAAAGTATCTGTAATGTTGTCTAGTGATTACACAGTATCTGTAATGTTGTCTAGTGATTACAAAGTATCTGTAATGTTGTCTAGTGATTACACAGTATCTGTAATGTTGTCTAGTGATTACAAAGTATCTGTAATGTTGTCTAGTGATTACACAGTATCTGTGATGTTATAGGGACATGAGTCACACATTGATATGAGACTTATTAACTGAGAGCCTGATACTGGGACTCCACGAATGGACGTATACACACACACAGAATGCACAGCGCTCTCAGAGGAGATGAGTCGTGAGTGGGATTAGAATGGACAAAAGGGCTCGAGGATCATGGGAAAGTGGACTAGATTTCTCTCCTGTCCTCTACATCTCTCCTTTTGATTCTCTTCGTCTCAGAGAGTAGGGAATTAGCCTAGCAGTACACACACACACACACACACACACACACACACACACACACACACACACACACACACACACACACACACACACACACTTCTCTTACGCTTCTCCTTGTGTGTGTCAGCCTGCATGAATGTGTGCGAGTTGGGCATTTAACAGACACTATTATCCAAAGGGGCTTTAGTCATGTGTGAAATATGTTTTACGGGCTGCTGGTCCCGGGAATCAAACCCACTACCCTGGAGTTGCAAGCTCTACCGTCTGAGCTGTGAAAGATGGGGAGAGTGTGTCTGCCTGTCAGTGGAGGGATATATGCGTTTGTGTGGTTGGTCCCTGACCGGGGGCTGGCGGCACTAGAATAGTTGTGGTCAGGCTCACGGCCCAAACTGGACTCTTCCCTGGTGCTTCAGTCTCATGAGTTCACTCACTGTTTTTAAAATGGTGGCCAGACAACACACACAAGTACACACACACACACCAGGGGAGGCTGCTGAGGAGAGGACGGCTCATAATAATGTCTGGAACGGAGCGAATGGAATGGCATCAAAGTCAAGGAAACCATGGAAACCACGTGTTTGATGTATTTGAAACCATTCCACGGATTCCGCTCCAGCCATTACCACGAGCCTGTCCTCCCCAATTAAGGTGCCACCAACCTCCTGTGATACCCCCCACAGTTCAGCTGTACGTTTCAGTAGGAATCTTCTCTTGCCTCTAAAGCAATAGTGTGTGTGTGTGTGTGTGTGTGTGTCTACCTTTCAATGTCAGAGAGGGTCATCTGTATTTGGGGATTTGACAAAGTGGGATCAATGAATGAGTTAGCCTGCTAACTTTGAGAAGACTTCCGATCCGACTGTGGCGTCCCTTAGGGGGCTTTTTAACAGTGCTCTGATCAGACTGTGGAGTCCCTTAGGGGGCTTTTTAACAGTGCTCTGATCAGACTGTGAAGTCCCTTAGGGGGCTTTTTAACAGTGCTCTGATCAGACTGTGGAGTCCCTTAGGGGGCTTTTTAACAGTGCTCTGATCAGACTGTGGAGTCCCTTAGGGGGCTTTTTAACAGTGCTCTGATCAGACTGTGGAGTCCCTTAGGGGGCTTTTTAACAGTGCTCTGATCAGACTGTGGAGTCCCTTAGGGGGCTTTTTAACAGTACTCTGATCAGACTGTGGAGTCCCTTATACCCAGACTACACCGCTCGCGCGAGTGTTACAAAATAAATGTAGAAATCTATATTATTCAATTATTGGACCCACACTGCTCGCACGCGCCAATGAGCATCTGCGTTGCCATGGGCTAAAATATTAGTCAGTTCTAGTTGTGACTCAGATCGCGCTGCAAGTCCTGCCTCTACCATCTCCTCATTGGTTTATAGAAGCAGGTACCCACGTGCCATCTCATTGGTTATACCCATGTGGGTGACTGAAAGACTAATGAGGTCGGTGGCGGTAATGCACCTAATTTATGAAAGTTGCCAATCGCAATATAAAGTCAAGAGAAGAAAAGGCCTGGAAGTAGGAGAGATGACTAGAAACGATTCGGTTGACCGTTTTATGTGTGGATTAATTGTCGGAGTAGAGGACCTTGTGCATTTCAGGTAAAATAACAACTCAATGTTTATATCCCAGGACAAATTAGCTAGCAACAGCAAGCTAACTAGCTAAATTGCCATACATGTTTTAATGCTTTTCGACCTGTCCCCATATTCATGTAATTGGTTCAGTTTGTTTTGATATTTTAACCTGCGTGTCGTGATCGTGTTTGATGTGGGGGGGGTTACATTTATGCACCATGGCGCAGCCGGTTTGCGTTCCGTGATAGGAGTCTCTTTAACATGAACCCTTAGTTTTTTCTAATCATTAATGATGTGCTGCTGTTAGTGTCTGGGTACTGTTGTGTTTTTATTGGGTATTTATTGGTCTTCTATGTATTGGCTGGTCCAATCAAATGTCCCCAATTTGGGGTATTTAATAAAGTACTATCCTCTCTCCTAGATGTCTTACCTGAGAGAGCAGAACGTCCAGAAGAGGTCGCTAGGCGATGGAATGGAAGGGCTCAACCACAACTCTGAAAACACCCCGAGCACAAACGGCAAGGTAGGAAACCTTTTATCCAGAGAGACTTAGTCAGTGCATTTAAATACGGAAGATAAAACAACCACAAGCCTCGAAGGCTGCGTCCTGCAGCATTTCATATCTACTGTCCTCCTCTCTCAACTAGTCCCTAGTGGTCATCAGATGGCTCTCTGAGCCAGGAGGAGGACCAGGGGAAGGGTCAGGGGTTATAGGTCATGTCCGAGTTGTTTCTGTCTATATTTAAGGAACCTAAACCCTGTTTTGTCCCTAGCGGTCGTCAGATGGCTCTCTGAGCCAGGAGGAGGACCAGGGGAAGGGTCAGGGGTTATAGGTCATGTCCGAGTTGTTTCTGTCTATATTTAAGGAACCTAAACCCTGTTTTGTCCCTAGCGGTCGTCAGATGGCTCTCTGAGCCAGGAGGAGGACCAGAGGAAGGGTCAGGGGTTATAGGTCATGTCCGAGTTGTTTCTGTCTATATTTAAGGAACCTAAACCCTGTCTTGTCCCTAGCGGTCGTCAGATGGCTCTCTGAGCCAGGAGGAGGACCAGGGGAAGGTGGGGGAGCTGCAGGAGGTGGTGGCGAGACAGACGTCAGACCTGGGGCAGATGATGGAGCGCATGGCGGCCATGACGGGACGCATCAGCGAGCTGGAGGAGGACCTGGACACGGCACGCAAGGACCTCATCAAGAGTGAAGACGTGAACACACGCCTGCAGAGAGACATACGAGAGGTATGTACTGGATGTTAACGTTACGAACACGCCTGCAGAGAGACATACGAGAGGTATGTACTGGATGTTAACGTTACGAACACGCCTGCAGAGAGACATACGAGAGGTATGTACTGGATGGTAACATTACGAACACGCCTGCAGAGAGACATACGAGAGGTATGTGTGTATGTATACGGGTGTAGTGTGTGTGTGTGTGTGTGTGTGTGCTAAACGTATCCGTCTCTCTCTCTGTCCCGTCTAGTCTATGGCCCAGAAGGAGGACATAGAGGAGCGTATCGTCACCCTGGAGAAGAGGTACTTGGCAGCGCAGCGAGAGGCCACCTCCGTACACGACCTCAACGACAAGCTGGAGAACGAAGTGGCCAACAAGGAGTCCCTGTTCCGACAGGTCAGTACACACACACACACACATTGAACCAACAGCAAGATCAGAGCAGTCATACTGTACAGAGACTATACTAGCCCACCAGTAAGGAAGCCTACAGTATCTCAGGTCTACAGCCCACCAGTAAGGAAGCCTACAGTATCTCAGGTCTACATCCCACCAGTAAGGAAGCCTACAGTATCTCAGGTCTACAGCCTACCAGTAAGGAAGCCTACAGTATCTCAGGTCTACAGCCCACCAGTAAGGAAGCCTACAGTATCTCAGTTCTACAGCCTACCAGTAAGGAAGCCTACAGTATCTCAGTTCTACAGCCCACCAGTAGAAGCCTACAGTATCTCAGGTCTACAGCCCACCAGTAAGGAAGCCTACAGTATCTCAGGTCTACAGCCTACCAGTAAGGAAGCCTACAGTATCTCAGGTCTACAGCCCACCAGTAAGGAAGCCTACAGTATCTCAGGTCTACAGCCCACCAGTAAGAAAGCCTCAGTTGAGTTTTCCCACAGGGGTTTTTCAATTTTGGTTGTGTGTGTGTTTTGAGGATTTGTGTATTTGGGGGGTTAGTGCTCTTTCCGACAGCAGGATGAGCCTGCGGGGTCCTGGACCCCTTCTCGTGCATTCACAGACTGCCCAACGCAGCAGGCACATTCACTTCTCTCTCTGTTTTCTATCTGGTTTGCCTGCTCTTCTCTTGTATGTCCTCTTCCCCTCCCTTCTGTTTTCTTTCTTGCCTCGATCTCTTCTCTCTTTTTCTAATCTCTATTGGTGGTTTCTCTTTTATTCTGGGCCTCCATGCTGCCAGAACTGGGCCAGCACGCTGCTGGAGGGGAGAGGAGGGAGGGAGACGGCTAACAGAGAAAATAGCTAGCCTTGTTATAGCAGGGAGATTACATCCAGATTGGAGTTTATCAAGTCATCCACCAGGGCAACAAGACGGTACCTAAACACTATCATCCCCCAGGCCAACAAGACGGTGCCTAAACACTATCATCCCCCAGGCCAACAAGACGGTGCCTAAACACTATCATCCCCCAGGCCAACAAGACGGTGCCTAAACACTGTGTATCATCCCCCAGGGCAACAAGACGGTACCTAAACACTGTATCATCCCCCAGGCCAACAAGACGGTGCCTAAACACTGTGTATCATCCCCCAGGCCAACAAGACGGTACCTAAACACTGTGTATCATCCCCCAGGCCAACAAAACGGTACCTAAACACTGTGTATCATCCCCCAGGCCAACAAGACGGTACCTAAACACTGTGTATCATCCCCCAGGCCAACAAGACGGTACCTAAACACTGTGTATCATCCCCCAGGGCAACAAGACTGTACCTAAACACTGTGTATCATCCCCCAGGCCAACAAGACTGTACCTAAACACTGTGTATCATCCCCCAGGGCAACAAAACGGTACCTAAACACTGTGTATCATCCCCCAGGCCAACAAGACGGTGCCTAAACACTGTGTATCATCCCCCAGGCCAACAAGACGGTACCTAAACACTGTGTATCATCCCCCAGGCCAACAAGACGGTGCCTAAACACTGTGTATCATCCCCCAGGCCAACAAGACGGTACCTAAACACTGTGTATCATCCCCCAGGCCAACAAAACGGTACCTAAACACTGTGTATCATCCCCCAGGCCAACAAGACGGTACCTAAACACTGTATATCATCCCCCAGGCCAACAAGATGGTACCTAAACACTGTGTATCATCCCCCAGGGCAACAAGACTGTACCTAAACACTGTATCATCCCCCAGGCCAACAAGACTGTACCTAAACACTGTGTATCATCCCCCAGGGCAACAAAACGGTACCTAAACACTGTGTATCATCCCCCAGGGCAACAAGACGGTGCCTAAACACTGTGTATCATCCCCCAGGCCAACAAGACGGTGCCTAAACACTGTGTATCATCCCCCAGGGCAACAAGACGGTGCCTAAACACTGTATCATCCCCCAGGCCAACAAGATGGTACCTAAACACTGTGTATCATCCCCCAGGCCAACAAGATGGTACCTAAACACTGTATCATCCCCCAGGCCAACAAGACGGTACCTAAACACTGTGTATCATCCCCCAGGCCAACAAGATGGTACCTAAACACTGTATCATCCCCCAGGCCAACAAGACGGTACCTAAACACTGTGTATCATCCCCCAGGCCAACAAGATGGTACCTAAACACTGTATCATCCCCCAGGCCAACAAGACGGTACCTAAACACTGTATCATCCCCCAGGCCAACAAGACTGTACCTAAAAACTGTGTAATGTGTTTGATCTACAGACTGAGGAGAGGAACCGTTGTAATGTATTGATTAATATGATTGATCTACAGACTGAGGAGAGGAACCGTTGTAATGTATTGATTAATGTGATTGATTGTGTTTGATCTACAGACTGAGGAGAGGAACCGTTGTAATGTATTGATTAATATGATTGATTAATGTGTTTGATCTACAGACTGAGGAGAGGAACCGTTGTAATGTATTGATTAATGTGTTTGATCTACAGACTGAGGAGAGGAACCGTTGTAATGTGTTGATTAATGTGTTTGATCTACAGACTGAGGAGAGGAACCGTTGTAATGTATTGATTAATATGATTGATTAATGTGTTTGATCTACAGACGGAGGAGAGGAACCGTTGTAATGTATTGATTAATGTGTTTGATCTACAGACGGAGGAGAGGAACCGTTGTAATGTATTGATTAATATGATTGATTATTGTGTTTGATCTACAGACTGAGGAGAGGAACCGTTGTAATGTATTGATTAATATGATTGATTAATGTGTTTGATCTACAGACTGAGGAGAGGAACCGTTGTAATGTATTGATTAATATGATTGATTATTGTGTTTGATCTACAGACTGAGGAGAGGAACCGTTGTAATGTATTGATTATTGTGTTTGATCTACAGACTGAGGAGAGGAACCGTTGTAATGTATTGATTATTGTGTTTGATCTACAGACTGAGGAGAGGAACCGTTGTAATGTATTGATTAATGTGTTTGATCTACAGACTGAGGAGAGGAACCGTTGTAATGTATTGATTATTGTGTTTGATCTACAGACTGAGGAGAGGAACCGTTGTAATGTATTGATTATTGTGTTTGATCTACAGACTGAGGAGAGGAACCGTTGTAATGTATTGATTAATATGATTGATCTACAGACTGAGGAGAGGAACCGTTGTAATGTGTTGATTAATGTGTTTGATCTACAGACTGAGGAGAGGAACCGTTGTAATGTATTGATTATTGTGTTTGATCTACAGACTGAGGAGAGGAACCGTTGTAATGTGTTGATTAATGTGTTTGATCTACAGACTGAGGAGAGGAACCGTTGTAATGTATTGATTAATGTGTTTGATCTACAGACTGAGGAGAGGAACCGTTGTAATGTATTGATTAATGTGTTTGATCTACAGACTGAGGAGAGGAACCGTTGTAATGTGTTGATTAATGTGTTTGATCTACAGACTGAGGAGAGGAACCGTTGTAATGTATTGATTAATGTGTTTGATCTACAGACTGAGGAGAGGAACCGTTGTAATGTGTTGATTAATGTGTTTGATCTACAGACTGAGGAGAGGAACCGTTGTAATGTATTGATTATTGTGTTTGATCTACAGACTGAGGAGAGGAACCGTTGTAATGTATTGATTATTGTGTTTGATCTACAGACTGAGGAGAGGAACCGTTGTAATGTATTGATTATTGTGTTTGATCTACAGACTGAGGAGAGGAACCGTTGTAATGTATTGATTATTGTGTTTGATCTACAGACTGAGGAGAGGAACCGTTGTAATGTATTGATTATTGTGTTTGATCTACAGACTGAGGAGAGGAACCGTTGTAATGTATTGATTATTGTGTTTGATCTACAGACTGAGGAGAGGAACCGTTGTAATGTATTGATTAATATGATTGATTATTGTGTTTGATCTACAGACTGAGGAGAGGAACAGGCAGCTGCAGGAGCGTTTAGAGCTGGCTGAGCAGAAGCTGCAGCAGACCATCAGGAAGGCGGAGACTCTGCCCGAGGTGGAGGCGGAGCTAGCCCAGAGGGTGGCGGCCCTCACCAAGGTCAGTCCCGCCTCCACGCCGTCAAACATCATGCCTCCTGAGAGAGACTCCTCCATTTCTCATCCCCCCCCCCGTGCGTGCTTGTGTGTGTGTGTACACGTGCTTCGTTCCTCTAACTTTCTCACATCATTATTCAGGATTCATTCATGATTATCCATAATCGCGGTAGCATCCACGTTTTTAAATATAGAACTGTTTAGAAACATATTCGGTTCCTATTTACAATAAAAGTGACACAATACGTAGTTCACAATTCAGTTTCTTATTGGGGCAAAAAACCTAATCTGAAACACAACCTTAAACGAACTTAAAATGCATCCAACAAGTTTGTAGAGTCACCAGCTGGATGTATTCAGTGCCAGGAATATGGGACCAAATACTAACCTTTGGATGACTTTAGTACACTAGAAGGGAATTTGTGAAAATACTTACTGAAGAGAAATAAAACATGTTCAAATGGGGAGACTATATACAGGGCATTTAGAAAGTATTCAGACCCCTTGACCTTTTCCACATTTTATTACGTTACAGCCTTATTCTAAAATAGATTTAAATATATATTTTTCCCCCTGATCAATCTACACACAATACCCCATAATGACAAAGCAAAAAAAAATGTTTTTTTGCCATTAGCCATAAACTGAAAAAACTTATTTACATTAGTATTCAGACCCTTTGCTATGAGACTCGTGATTGAGCTCTGGTGCATCCTGTTTCCATTGATCATCCTTGAGATGTTTCTACAACTTGATTGGAGTCCACCTTTTGGTAAATTTAATTGATTGGACATGATTTGGAAAGGCACACACCTGTCTATTTAAGGTCCCACATTTGACAAGACATGTCAGAGCAAAAACCAAGAATTGAGGTCAAAGGAATTGACCGTAGAGCTCCGAGACAGGATTGTGTCGAGGCACAGATCTGGGGAAGGATACCAAAAAACATGTCTCTTTCCTCTCTTCCTTTTAACTCTTTAAGAGGCAGAGAGTTCAGTGTAGAACCTGTCACTGCCACACCGCCCAGCTACCTCCACCTAAACGCCCAGCTACCTCCACCTAAACGCCCAGCTACCTCCACTTAACCGCCCAGCTACCTCCACTTAACCGCCCAGCTACCTCCACTTAACCGCCCAGCTACCTCCACTTAACCGCCCAGCTACCTCCACTTAACCGCCTAGCTACCTCCACCCAAACGCCCAGCTACCTCCACCCAACCGCCCAGCTACCTCCACTTAACCGCCCAGCTACCTCCACTTAACCGCCCAGCTACCTCCACTTAACCGCCCAGCTACCTCCACTTAACCGCCCAGCTACCTCCACCTAACCGCCCAGCTACCTCCACCCAACCGCCCAGCTACCTCCACTTAACCGCCCAGCTACCTCCACTTAACCGCCCAGCTACCTCCACCTAACCGCCCAGCTACCTCCACCTAACCGCCCAGCTACCTCCACCTAACCGCCCAGCTACCTCCACCCAACCGCCCAGCTACCTCCACCCAACCGCCCAGCTACCTCCACTTAACCGCCCAGCTACCTCCACCCAACCTCCCAGCTACCTCCACCCAACCTCCCAGCTACCTCCACCCAACCTCCCAGCTACCTCCACCCAACCTCCCAGCTACCTCCACCCAACCTCCCAGCTACCTCCACCCAACCTCCCAGCTACCTCCACCTAACCGCCCAGCTACCTCCACCTAAACGCCCAGCTACCTCCACCTAACCGCCCAGCTACCTCCACCTAACCGCCCAGCTACCTCCACCCAACCGCCCAGCTACCTCCACCTAACCGCCCAGCTACCTCCACCTAACCGCCCAGCTACCTCCACCCAACCGCCCAGCTACCTCCACCCAACCGCCCAGCTACCTCCACCCAACCGCCCAGCTACCTCCACCTAACCGCCTAGCTACCTCCACCCAACCTCCCAGCTACCTCCACCCAACCTCCCAGCTACCTCCACCCAACCGCCCATCTACCTCCACCTAAACGCCCAGCTACCTCCACCTAACCGCCCAGCTACCTCCACCCAACCGCCCAGCTACCTCCACCCAACCGCCCAGCTACCTCCACCCAACCGCCCAGCTACCTCCACCCAACCGCCCAGCTACCTCCACCCAACCGCCCAGCTACCTCCACCCAACCGCCCAGCTACCTCCACCCAACCGCCCAGCTACCTCCACCCAACCGCCCTGCTACCTCCACCCAACCGCCCAGCTACCTCCACCTAAACGCCCAGCTACCTCCACCCAGCCCTCTAGCTACCTCCACCCACCCAACCACCCAGCCCTCTAGCTACCTCCACCCACCCAACCACCCAGCTACCTCCACCCACCCAGCCCTCTAGCTACCTCCGCCCACGAACCCAACCACCCAGCCCTCTAGCTACCTCCACCCAGCTACCTCCACCCAGCTACCTCCACCCAACCACCCAGCTACCTCCACCCAACCACCCAGCTACCTCCACCCAGCTACCTCCACCCAACCACCCAGCTACCTCCACCCAACCACCCAGCTACCTCCACCCACCCAGCTACCTCCACTCACCCACCCAGCTACCTCCACCACTTATCATCCTCCAGTCTCTTGTTATTGTCATTAAGTCCTGTCTAGGAATCTCTGCTGAAGTCCTGTCTGTCCTCTGTCTTTAGTCCTGTCTGTCCTCTGTCTTTAGTCCTGTCGGCCGGTCCGCCGTCTTTAGTCCTGCCGGCCGGTCCGCGGTCTTTAGTCCTGCCGGCCGGTCCGCGATCTTTAGTCCTGCCGGCCGGTCCGCGGTCTTTAGTCCTGCCGGCCGGTCCGCGGTCTTTAGCTGCACTAAAACTCTATTCCCTCTTGTCCTAAAGTACCTCCTGCTCTCTCTCTTGCTCTCATCTCTCACACTGTCGTCTTCTCCTCTCTGTTCCTCCTTTGGCCTGTCCTCAACCTTTACCTCCCCCTCCCCCCCAACCCCCCCTAGCCTGACGCCTTGTGCTCTAAGGACGCCAAGACACAGAGGAAGGTAGAATGGCTACAATCACCCCTAAACCTCCCCCTATACCCTCACACCCCAGCCCCATCTCTTACCCCCGCCCAGTGGTCTAACTCTGCCTGCCTAGCTTGGTACTGCTGATCTATGTTTAAAGTCTATTTCTGTGCACAACTCCCCTCCCCCATCCTTTAAAAATAGTTTATGATCTAACAAAAACAGGAAGTGCTACTTAATTCCCTCCCCCCTGATGGGGGGCATCAGGATTTTAGAATAGTGCCCGGACACTAAGGAGACCCCTTTCTCCAGAATAATTCTGTTCTCCAAACTCACCCTTTTTATTTTAATGTTTAAATGTTCTTGTTTACATTGGACCACCCCACACTGGATTGTTACAGTATACTTCCCTTTAGCTACAGTACACTTCCCTTTAGCTACAGTACACTTCCCTTTAGCTACAGTATACTTCCCTTTAGCTACAGTACACTTCCCTTTAGCTACAGTACACTTCCCTTTAGCCACAGTACACTTCCCTTTAGCTACAGTACACTTCCCTTTAGCTACAGTACACTTCCCTTTAGCTACAGTACACTTCCCTTTAGCTACAGTACACTTCCCTTTAGCTACAGTACACTTCCCTTTAGCTACAGTACACTTCCCTTTAGCTACAGTACACTTCCCTTTAGCTACAGTACACTTCCCTTTAGCTACAGTACACTTCCCTTTAGCTACAGTACACTTCCCTTTAGCTACAGTACACTTCCCTTTAGCTACAGTACACTTCCCTTTAGCTACAGTACACTTCCCTTTAGCTACAGTACACTTCCCTTTAGCTACAGTACACTTCCCTTTAGCTACAGTACACTTTCCTTTAGCTACAGTACACTTTCCTTTAGCTACAGTACACTTCCCTTTAGCCACAGTACACTTCCCTTTAGCTACAGTACACTTCCCTTTAGCTACAGTACACTTCCCTTTAGCTACAGTACACTTCCCTTTAGCTACAGTATACTTCCCTTTAGCTACAGTACACTTCCCTTTAGCTACAGTATACTTCCCTTTAGCTACAGTACACTTCCCTTTAGCTACAGTACACTTCCCTTTAGCTACAGTACACTTCCCTTTAGCTACAGTACACTTCCCTTTAGCTACAGTACACTTCCCTTTAGCTACAGTACACTTCCCTTTAGCTACAGTATACTTCCCTTTAGCTACAGTATACTTCCCTTTAGCTACAGTATACTTCCCTTTAGCTACAGTACACTTCCCTTTAGCTACAGTACACTTCCCTTTAGCTACAGTACAAATCCCTTTAGCTACAGTACACTTCCCTTTAGCTACAGTACACTTCCCTTTAGCTACAGTACACTTCCCTTTAGCTACAGTACACTTCCCTTTAGCTACAGTACACTTCCCTTTAGCTACAGTACACTTCCCTTTAGCTACAGTACACTTCCCTTTAGCTACAGTACACTTCCCTTTAGCTACAGTACACTTCCCTTTAGCTACAGTACACTTCCCTTTAGCTACAGTATACATCCCTTTAGCTACAGTATACATCCCTTTAGCTACAGTACACTTCCCTTTAGCTACAGTACACTTCCCTTTAGCTACAGTACACTTCCCTTTAGCTACAGTACACTTCCCTTTAGCTACAGTACACTTCCCTTTAGCTACAGTACACTTCCCTTCAGCTACAGTACACTTCCCTTTAGCTACAGTACACTTCCCTTTAGCTACAGTACACTTCCCTTTAGCTACAGTATACTTCCCTTTAGCTACAGTATACTTCCCTTTAGCTACAGTACACTTCCCTTTAGCTACAGTACACTTCCCTTTAGCTACAATATACTTCCCTTTAGCTACAGTACACTTCCCTTTAGCCACTAACTCTCTCCCCTTTCCACATGTGTCTAAGCACATTGTAGAGCCATTAACATGACAACAGTTTCCCCTTCTTCCCCCCCTCAGATCCCCTTGTTTCTAGTCTGTGTATTCCGTCTGGAATGTAGTCATGGTGCTTTTATGGGGCTTGGCTGTACTGCTACTGTCCCTGTCCCCTGTCTCTGCTGGTGCATGGCTGCTACTGGCTGACTGTACTGCTCTGTGTCCCCTGTCTCTGCTGCTACTGGCTGGCTGTACTGCTCTGTGTCCCTGTCCCCCGTCTCTGCTGGTGCATGGCTGATACATGGCTGCTACTGGCTGGCTGTACTGCTCTGTGTCCCTGTCCCCCGTCTCTGCTGGTGCATGGCTGATACATGGCTGCTACTGGCTGCCTGTACTGATGTGTCCCCTGTCTCTGCTGGTGCATGGCTGCTACTGGTTGTACTGATGTGTCCCCTGTCTCTGCTGGTGCATGGCTGCTACTGGTTGTACTGATGTGTCCCCTGTCTCTGCTGGTGCATGGCTGCTACTGGTTGGCTGCAGTTGGTTGGTGTCTGGTTCTTGGTGCTGGTGTTTGTGGGTAGATGGGCACCTCAACCCCCCATAACCCCTAACATGAACCTATATGGTACTAAACCTCTGACTGGGCCTTTTCAGTTCCCATCCTTCTCCAGGGTCATTTGTATTGATCTGAAAGAAGCTACACACCTAGCCAGCCCTCTTCAACTTCTCCAGTCCTCTTACACCTAGCCAGCCCTCTTCAACTTCTCCAGTCCTCTTACACCTAGCCAGCCCTCTTCAACTTCTCCAGTCCTCTTACACCTAGCCAGTCCTCTTCAACTTCTCCAGTCCTCTTACACCGACCCAGCCCTCTCAGATCTGTACAAATTCCTAAAGGGTGGAGGTTAGGGAATGTTTTTTTGGTTGTTTTTTTTTGCAAGTATGAGGTGTTTGACTCTGTCTGTCCCGCAGGCGGAGGAGCGTCATGGCAACGTGGAGGAGAGGGTGAGGCAGATGGAGGCTCAGCTGGAGGAGAAGAACCAGGAACTGCTCAGGGTGAGACAAGATAGGGTCAAAGGTCGTCTGGCTGGCAGTCAGTCAGTCTGTGTTGTTGGGGCAGAAATTGTTTACAGATGTAGTCATTGGACTGTCTTCATTTAGCATTGTACCTTCATTGTAGACAATATATTCATTCTCATTCAAATAAGTCAGTGAAGATTTTACCTCATATAACTGAAAGATCCATTAATTAACAGAAAATGGAAAGAAAACAATTTAAAATGTGTGTTGTGAAATGTTTCCTGTCATAAAGGAAGCGGTAGTTTTTCCTGCTCTGCCTGGGAGCTCTTCTGATTAGCGTGTGTGTTTGTGTTGTGAAGGCGCGCCAGAGGGAGAAGATGAACGAGGAGCACAACAGGCGTCTGTCGGAGACGGTGGACAAGCTGCTGTCAGAGTCCAACGAGAGGCTACAGCTTCACCTCAAGGAGAGGATGTCTGCCCTAGAGGACAAGGTGGGTGGGATAGGTTACAGCTGATGTCTGCCCTAGAGGACAAGGTGGGTGGGTTAGGTTACAGCTTCACCTCAAGGAGAGGATGTCTGCCCTAGAGGACAGGTGGGTGGGTTAGGTTACAGCTGATGTCTGCCCTAGAGGACAAGGTGGGTGGGTTAGGTTACAGCTTCACCTCAAGGAGAGGATGTCTGCCCTAGAGGACAGGTGGGTGGGTTAGGTTACAGCTGATGTCTGCCCTAGAGGACAAGGTGGGTGGGTTAGGTTACAGCTTCACCTCAAGGAGAGGATGTCTGCCCTAGAGGACAGGTGGGTGGGTTAGGTTACAGCTGATGTCTGCCCTAGAGGACAAGGTGGGTGGGTTAGGCTACAGCTTCACCTCAAGGAGAGGATGTCTGCCCTAGAGGACAGGTGGGTGGGTTAGGTTACAGCTGATGTCTGCCCTAGAGGACAAGGTGGGTGGGTTAGGTTACAGCTTCACCTCAAGGAGAGGATGTCTGCCCTAGAGGACAGGTGGGTGGGTTAGGTTACAGCTGATGTCTGCCCTAGAGGACAAGGTGGGTGGGTTAGGTTACAGCTTCACCTCAAGGAGAGGATGTCTGCCCTAGAGGACAGGTGGGTGGGTTAGGTTACAGCTGATGTCTGCCCTAGAGGACAAGGTGGGTGGGACATGCTAAATGGCATGTCATTATATCCGTACCTCTGTAGCTGAACCAATCTGGGACAATGCTGTGGTCATTATCTATAGCTGAACCAATCTGGGACAATGCTGTGGTCATTATCTATAGCTGAGACAATGCTGTGGTCATTATCTATAGCTGAGACAATGTTGTGGTCATTATCTATAGCTGAACCAATCTGGGACAATGCTTGTGGTCATTATCTATAGCTGAACCAAGCTGAGACAATGCTGTGGTCATTATCTTTTGCTGAGACAATGCTGTGGTCATTATCTATAGCTGAGACAGTGCTGTGGTCATTATCTATAGCTGAGACAATGCTGTGGGCATTATCTATAGCTGAACCAATCTGGGACAATTCTGTGGTCATTATCTATAGCTGAACCAATCTGGGACAATGCTGTGCTGATTGTCCATGTGCTGTGTGTCCTCCACCAGAACGGCCTGATCAGAGATCTGGAGCACAGTAAGAAGCTGGTTGAGGAAACACACCATGAGAAGGTAAGGACTGTTGACTCTGGCTGCTGTCTCCTCTGAACAACTGGAGAGTTGTCATCGCTGTGTTTGGATTCTCATTACCAATGACACTCCTCATGTCTGTCTTTCTCCCCTCTCTCTCCCTCTCTTCCTACCCCCTCTCTTCCTATCCCCTCTTCTCCCCCCTCACCTCTCCCTCCCTCTCCACCTCCTTCCCTCTCTTCCTACCCCCTCTCTTCCTATCCCCTCTTCTCCCCCCTCACCTCTCCCTCCCTCTCTTCCTACCCCCTCTTCTCCCCCCTCACCTCTCCCTCCCTCTCCACCTCCTTCCCTCTCTTCCTACCCCCTCTTCTCCCCCCTCACCTCTCCCTCCCTCTCCACCTCCTTCCCTCTCTTCCTACTCTCTCCTCCCTCCCTCTCCCCCTCCTTCCCTCTCTTCCTACTCTCTCCTCCCTCCCTCTCCCCTTCCTTCCCTCTCTTCCTATCCCCTCCTTCCCTCTCTTCCTATCCCCTTCCCTCCCTCCCTCCCTCCCTCCCTCCCTCCCTCCCTCCCTCCCTCCCTCCCTCCCTCCCTCCCTCCCTCCCTCCCTCCCTCCCTCCCTCCCTCCCTCCCTCCCTCCCTCCCTCCCTCTCCCCTTCCCTCCCTCTCTTCCTATCCCCTCCTTCCCTCTCTTCCTCTCTCCCTCCTTCAGGAGCAGCTATTGATCCAGATTGAGACGATGCGGGCGGAGAACGAGCAAGGCAGGAACAGGAGCAACTCACTGCTGCACCATGGGTAAAATAATCAGCTTTCTCATTGGCTGCCCTGGACTCTGGCCCACACACGATTGGCCAGTGCTCTGGCCTCTCTGTCCACCTTTTTTCTTTGTGATTAATATTTTTGTGTGTGTTGCATGTCTGTCCTTGCGTTTGTTTGTGTGTGATGTATGTATGTGTGTGTGATGTGTGTGATTAATGTGTGTGTGATTAATGTGTGTGTGATTAATGTGTGTGTGATTAATGTGTGATGTGTGTGTGTGTGTGTGTGATCTGTATGTGTGTGTGTGTGTGATGTGTGTGTGTGTGTGTGTGTGTGATGTATGTGTGTGTGTGTGATGTATGTGTGTGTGTGTGATGTATGTGTGTGATGTATGTATGTGTGTGTGTGATGTATGTGTGTGTGTGATGTATGTGCGCTCTCAGACGGTCTCACCAAGGCAGCACCCCAGACTTCCGGTACCCGGTGTCGGCCTCCTCCATGATGGACAGCCACTCGGACCACTACGGCAGCGCGCTGGTGCTGAGGCGGCCCCAGAAGGGGCGTCTCGCCGCGCTACGGGACGAACCCTCCAAGGTGAACCCCTGCAGCCGTGTGTGTCCTAGTGAGAGACAGTTTAAATGGAATATTGACAGCTGGTGTCTGTCTGTCTGGTGGATCTAGATACTGATGTTCTAGCTCATTCAGCTCAGATATCTATTGTGTGTTGAAGTCATCTCCGGCCCACAAACTGTTGTCTGTCTCTGTCCCTCTCTCATTTGTTCTGTATCTGATGGTGTTCTCTCTCTCTCTCTCTCTCTCTCTCTCTCTCTCTCTGTCTCTGTCTCTGTCTCTCTCTCTCTCTCTCTCTCTCTCTCTCTCTCTCTCTCTCTCTCTCTCTCTCTCTCTCTCTCTCTCTCTCTCTCTTTTGTTCTGTATCTGATGGTGTTCTCTCTCTCTCTCTCTCTCTGTCTCTGTCTCTGTCTCTCTCTCTGTCTCTCTCTCTCTCTCTGTCTCTCTCTCTCTCTCTGTCTCTCTCTCTCTCTCTGTCTCTCTCTCTCTCTGTCTCTCTCTCTCTCTGTCTCTCTCTCTCTCTCTCTCTCCTCTCTCTCTCTCTCTCTCTCTTTTGTTCTGTATCTGATGGTGTTCTCTCTCTCTCTCTCTCTCTGTCTCTGTCTCTGTCTCTGTCTCTGTCTCTGTCTCTGTCTCTGTCTCTGTCTCTGTCTCTGTCTCTGTCTCTGTCTCTGTCTCTGTCTCTCTCTCTCTCTCTCTCTCTCTCTCTCTCTCTCTCTCTCTCTCTCTCTCTCTTTTGTTCTGTATCTGATGGTGTTCTCTCTCTCTCTCTCTCCTCTTGTTCTGTATCTGATGGTGTTCTCTCTCTCTCCTTCCCTTATTTGTTTTGTATCTGATGGGGTTCTCTCTCTCTCTCTCTCTCTCTCTCTCTCTCCTTCACTCATTTGTTTTGTATCTGATGGTGTTCTCTCTCTCTCTCGCTCTCTCCTTCCCTCTCATTTGTTCTGTATCTGATGGTGTTCTCTCTCTCTCTCTGCTTCCTCTCATTTGTTCTGTATCTGATGGTGTTCTCTCTCTCTCTCTCTCTCTCTCTCTCTCTCTCTCTCTCTCTCTCGCTCTCTCCTTCCCTCTCATTTGTTCTGTATCTGATGGTGTTCTCTCTCTCTCTCTCTCTCTGCTTCCTCTCATTTGTTCTGTATCTGATGGTGTTCTCTCTCTCTCTCTCTCTCTCTCTCTCTGCTTCCTCTCTGGACATCAGAGACATGTAAGTCAGAGTGAAGACAACCATAATAATGAGAGGTTGATTTGATAGTGTTGGTCTGTAGTCATTGCTGTGGAGTGTGTTTTACAGAGCATGGCTGAAAGATATTCTGGAGACTCTGATACGGTTAGGCTAACTTTCTCTGTAACTTTTACTTCCTCTCACTCCATCCCTTCTCCCTCCCTCCCCCTTCTCTCCTCAGGTCCAGACTCTGAATGAACAGGAGTGGGAGCGCGTGCAGCAGGCTAATGTTCTGGCCAACGTTGCTCAGGCGTTTGAGTCCGACCTGGAGACGTCAGACCTGGAGGACGATGAGCGCGAGACCATCTTCAGCTCCGTGGACCTGCTGTCCCCTGCCGGCCAGGCCGACGCTCAGACCCTGGCCCTCATGCTGCAGGAGCAGCTGGACGCCATCAACAACGAGATCAGGTACACACACGCACCCCTACTATCAGCATGTTGGATGTATTTCAACATCATTCTGGAGATTCATTCTAGTATTTGTTGAGCAACATTTTCCCTTTCTTATTTTAGAGAAAACAAGGTGATGCTAGCACTAACATCTCGCTCTCCCTCTCCCCGCTCTCCCTCTCCTCGTCTCTCCTCTCCCTTCTCTCTCCCCCTCGTCTCTCCTCTCCCCACCCCCCTCCAGGATGATTCAGGAGGAGAAGGAGAACACAGCCATGCTGGCAGAGGAGATGGAGAGCCGTGTGGGCAGCGGGGACAGCCTGGGGGCCAGCCGCTTCCGCTCCATGAGCTCCATCCCCCCCTCCTCCATGGGGGGCTCGTCGCCCCCCGGCTCAGGCTCCTCCACCCCGCGACGCATCCCCAACCGCAGCCCCAACCGAGAGGTGGACCGCATGGGAGTCATGACCCTGGTGAGAGAGAGACCTATGCCCTTGTGGAGATCTGAGAGGATTTGATTGGTGGAAGTTCCAACTAGCCTATCAGAGAACAAGTGGAGCTCTCATCATATTACCTACGCTTGTTATATCCTATGTTCTCCACAAGGGCGTAGGGTTTAGGGTGCAGGGCGTAGGGTTTAGAGGGGATTTGAGATTGGGCCCTACACTCCATCCATCATCAGTCTTCTTTTACTCATTCAGCTTCAGTCTTTCCATGTTGATCAACCAGCTCCTCTTTCTTCCTCTCTGAAACAAGCAGCCTTTCAATCACCCTCTTCTAGAATGACCTCGTCCTCCTCTAGAATGACCTCGCCCTCTTCTAGAATGACCTCGCCCTCTTCTAGAATGACCTCGCCCTCCTCTAGAATGACCTCGTCCTCCTCTAGGATGACCTCGTCCTCCTCTAGGATGACCTCGTCCTCCTCTAGGATGACCTCGTCCTCCTCTAGAATGACCTCGTCCTCCTCTAGAATGACCTCGCCCTCCCCTAGAATGACCTCGCCCTCCCCTAGAATGACCTCGCCCTCCCCTAGAATGACCTCGCCCTCCCCTAGGATGACAGACATCGTCCTCCTCTAGGATGACATCGTCCTCCCCTAGGATGACAGACATCGTCCTCCCCTAGGATGACAGACATCGTCCTCCTCTTGTCTATCTCATCTCTCTCTCTCTCTCTCTCTCTCTCTCCATTCCTTTAGCTTCTCTAACTGTCATGTGTCATTATTGGGTCATAATACCATCCCCCTGTTCATACTAGTCCACAGGAGATCAGTGTTGTCACATCTGTGTCTGTTAGAATCAAATGTTTTCATCTGTTCAGTGTTTCTGACACGTTCATGGAACTAGCTACTCGTTTGGCGTTTTGCATTTGGTAGGTGCCGTGTGTGTAATCTGTACCTGTGTTCCCCCAGCACTACCTCTATAACCCCTATGTGATCCAGAGGTCCCTGTCCCACCAGCAGACAGTAGCTTACCTGCCCTACCCTGCTGCTAGCATTAGCTTACCTGCCCCCCCTGCCTGTAGCTATGCTCCATGCTACTTCCAGGTACCACCCCCTACCGTCGTCCTCTCTTACCCAGGCAGGGTTCAGTCAGCCTGGGGTCGCACTCACACACACCGCCCCCTGTCCCACGGTCCATCTGTGGGGCCACACAGTAATCACTAGCTGTTCAATAGGCTCCCATGGGAGGGTTTTGAAGTTGTCCTAGAATGCTGGGCCCCCATTGGACTTCAGAAAAAGATCAGGCAGGTAGCTTAACCAATGAAGATGCAGAGCAAATGTAAAAACTCTGTTTGGCTGTTAGCTCATCACACGCCAGACAGAATGGCTGTTGATTTTGATATCAGTTAAAGTAGAGCCTTGTTGTGCTCAATTCAGACTTCATTTCAGACACGACAGAGTTAAATGAGGTCTTTTCCCCTCAGCTTGATTAAGTTCTGCGTTTGAGTTCTGTCCCCCCCCTTTCCTGGTTCTCTTATCTCTTCCTGTGTTCGGAGGAGAACCTTTCGTGGAAATATGTGCTGATACTCCATTTGTTTATTTACTCTAGAGATGCCAAGCTGGAGAAAAGGCATGCAGGGGCACATCAACCCTGGCTGCCTCATTCCCCTGTCACATGACATGAGTCCCATATCCCTGGCTGCCTCAATCCCCTGTCACATGACACGAGTCCCATATCCCTGGCTGCTTCACTCCCCTGTCACATGACACGAGTCCCATATCCCTGGCTGCTTCACTCCCCTGTCACATGACACAAGTCCCATATCCCTTTCTGCCTCAATCCCCTGTCACATGACACGAGTCAAATATTATTACCACAGTCCTAGGTTGTGTTCAGTAGGGCACACCGTGGCAAAACATTTCAAAATTGGACACGTTGATGCTGGTTTTCTTCATGTTGTGCCCCCTGAACACTACCCAGGCCCGTTCCTTTAGGTAAACAATCCCGATCCTTTAGGTAAACAGTCCCGATCCTTTAGGTAAACAGTCCCGATCCTTTAGGTAAACAGTCCCGATCCTTTAGGTAAACAGTCCCGTTCCTTTAGGTAAACAGTCCCGATCCTTTAGGTAAACAGTCCCGATCCTTTAGGTAAACAGTCCCGTTCCTTTAGGTAAACCGTCCCGTTCCTTTAGGTAAACAGTCCCGTTCCTTTAGGTAAACAGTCCCGTTCCTTTAGGTAAACAGTCCCGATCCTTTAGGTAAACAGTCCCGATCCTTTAGGTAAACAGTCCCGTTCCTTTAGGTAAACAGTCCCGTTCCTTTAGGTAAACAGTCCCGATCCTTTAGGTAAACAGTCCCGATCCTTTAGGTAAACAGTCCCGATCCTTTAGGTAAACAGTCCCGATCCTTTAGGTAAACTGTCCCGATCCTTTAGGTAAACTGTCCCGATCCTTTAGGTAAACAGTCCCGATCCTTTAGGTAAACAGTCCCGATCCTTTAGGTAAACAGTCCCGATCCTTTAGGTAAACAGTCCCGTTCCTTTAGGTAAACAGTCCCGATCCTTTAGGTAAACAGTCCCGATCCTTTAGGTAAACTGTCCCGATCCTTTAGGTAAACTGTCCCGATCCTTTAGGTAAACAGTCCCGATCCTTTAGGTAAACAGTCCCGATCCTTTAGGTAAACAGTCTGTTGTGTGTTTCATTTTATTTATCAACTTAAACCAATTAATACTCAAATGTTTGTTTTTTAAGAACACCCATGTGTGAGGGCACGGTCGCTGTGTGAGGGCACGGTCGCTGTGTGAGAGCGACCCCATAAAGCAGTAGCTCAGCCATTAGCTACCAGCAGACTGAACCCCTCCCCCTCCCGGAGAGTGTTTTGCAGTGGTTTCACTCTGCTCCCTCCTCTGATCTTTGACCTCAGTGTGATTTCCCCAGATTTCAGACTGTGTAGAGTAATGTAGACAGTAGAGTGATGTAGTAATGCAGGGTGGTGGTAGGGAGGGAGACAGACAGTAGAGTGATGTAGTAATGCAGGGTGGTGGTAGGAGGAGACAGTAGAGTGATGTAGTAATGCAGGGTGGTGGTAGGAGGAGACAGTAGAGTGATGTAGTAATGCAGGGTGGTGGTAGGGGGAGACAGTAGAGTGATGTAGTAATGCAGGGGGGAGACAGTAGAGTGATGTAGTAATGCAGGGGGGAGACAGAGTGATTTAGTAATGCAGGGTGGTGGTAGGGGGAGACAGTAGAGTGATGTAGTAATGCAGGGGGGAGACAGTAGAGTGATGTAGTAATGCAGGGTGGTGGGGGGGAGACAGTAGCGTGATGTAGTAATGTAGGGGGAGATAGTAGAGTGATGTAGTAATGCAGGGTGGTGGTAGGAGGGGGGGGAGACAGTAGAGTGATGTGGTGGCAGGGGGGGAGACAGTAGAGTGATGTAGTAATGCAGTGGGAGACAGTAGAGTGATGTAGTAATGCAGGGTAGTGGTAGGGAGGAGACAGTGATGTAGTAATGCAGGGTGGTGGTAGGGAGGAGACAGTAGAGTGATGTAGTAATGTAGGGTAGTGGTAGGGAGGAGACAGTAGAGTGATTAAGTAATGCAGTGGGAGACAGTAGAGTGATGTAGTAATGCAGGGTGGTGGTAGGAGGAGACAGTAGAGTGATGTAGTAATGCAGGGTGGTTGTAGGAGGAGACTGTAGAGTGATGTAGTAATGTAGGGGGAGACATTAGAGTTATGTAGTAATGCAGGGTGGTGGTAGGAAGAGACTGTAGAGTGATGTAGTAATGTAGGGGGAGACAGTAGAGTGGTGTAGTAATGCAGGGTGGTGGTAGGAGGAGACAGTAGAGTGATTAAGTAATGCAGGGTGGTGGTAGGAGGAGACAGTAGAGTGATGTAGTAATGCAGGGTGGTGGTAGGGGGGGACAATAGAGTGATGTATTAATGTAGGGGGGGAGACAGTAGAGTGATGTAGTAATGCAGGGTGGTGGTAGGGAGGAGACAGTAGAGTGATGTAGTAATGTAGGGTAGTGGTAGGGAGGAGACAGTAGAGTGATGTAGTAATGTTGATGGAGACAGTAGAGTGATGTAGTAATGCAGGGTGGTTGTAGGAGGAGACTGTAGAGTGATGTAGTAATGTAGGGGGAGACATTAGAGTTATGTAGTAATGCAGGGTGGTGGTAGGAGGAGACTGTAGAGTGATGTAGTAATGTAGGGGGAGACAGTAGAGTGGTGTAGTAATGCAGGGTGGTGGTAGGAGGAGACAGTAGAGTGATGTAGTAATGCAGGGTGGTGGTAGGGGGGGAGACAATAGAGTGATGTAGTAATGTAGGGGGAGACATTAGAGTTATGTAGTAATGCAGGGTGGTGGTAGGAGGAGACTGTAGAGTGATGTAGTAATGTAGGGGGAGACAGTAGAGTGGTGTAGTAATGCAGGGTGGTGGTAGGAGGAGACAATAGAGTGATGTATTAATGCAGGATGGTGGTAGGGGGGGAGACAGTAGAGTGATGTAGTAATGTAGGGTGGTGGTAGGGGGGAGACAGTAGAGTGATGTAGTAATGTAGGGTGGTGGTAGGAGGGGGGGGAGACAGTAGAGTGATGTAGTAATGTAGGGTGGTGGTAGGGAGGGGGGAGACAGTAGAGTGATGTAGTAATGTAGGGTGGTGGTAGGGGGGGAGACAATAGAGTGATGTAGTAATGCAGGGTGGTGGTAGAGGGGGGGACAATAGAGTGATGTAGTAATGTAGGGTGGTGGTAGGGGGGGAGACAGTAGCGTGATGTAGTAATGTAGGGGGAGATAGTAGAGTGATGTAGTAATGTAGGGGGAGACAGTAGAGTGATGTAGTAATGCAGGGTGGTGGTAGGGGGGGACAATAGAGTGATGTAGTAATGCAGGGTGGTGGTAGAGGGGGGGACAATAGAGTGATGTAGTAATGTAGGGTGGTGGTAGGAGGGGGGGAGACAGTAGAGTGATGTAGTAATGTAGGGTGGTGGTAGGGGGGAGACAGTAGAGTGATGTAGTAATGTAGGGGGAGACAATAGAGTGATGTAGTAATGCAGGGTGGTGGTAGGAGGAGACAATAGAGTGACGTAGTAATGTAGGGTGGTGGTAGGAGGGGGGAGACAGTAGGGTGATGTAGTAATGTAGGGTGGTGGTAGGAGGGGGGAGACAGTAGGGTGATGTAGTAATGTAGGGTGGTGGTAGGAGAGGGGGGAGACAGTAGAGTGATGTAGTAATGTAGGGTGGTGGTAGGAGAGGGGGGAGACAGTAGAGTGATGTAGTAATGTAGGGTGGTGGTAGAGAGGGGGGAGACAGTAGAGTGATGTAGTAATGTAGGGTGGTGGTAGGGGGGAGACAGTAGAGTGATGTAGTAATGTAGGGTGGTGGTAGGAGGGGGGGGGGGGACAGTAGAGTGATGTAGTAATGTAGGGTGGTGGTAGGGAGGGGGGAGACAGTAGAGTGATGTAGTAATGTAGGGTGGTGGTAGGGGGGGAGACAATAGAGTGATGTAGTAATGTAGGGGGAGACAGTAGAGTGATGTGGTAATGCAGGGTGCTGGTAGGGGGGGAGACAGTAGCGTGATGTAGTAATGTAGGGGGAGATAGTAGAGTGATGTAGTAATGCAGGGTGGTGGTAGGAGGGGGGGGAGACAGTAGAGTGATGTGGTGGCAGGGGGGAGACAGTAGAGTGATGTAGTAATGCAGTGGGAGAAAGTAGAGTGATGTAGTAATGCGGGGTAGTGGTAGGGAGGAGACAGTAGAGTAATGTAGTAATGCAGGGTGGTGGTAGGGAGGAGACAGTAGAGTGATGTAGTAATGTAGGGTAGTGGTAGGGAGGAGACAGTAGAGTGATGTAATGTTGATGGAGACAGAGTGATGTAGTAATGCAGGGTAGTGGTAGGGAGGAGACAGAGTGATGTAGTAATGCAGGGTGGTGGTAGGAGGAGACAGTAGAGTGATGTAGTAATGTAGGGGGAGACAGTAGAGTGATGTAGTAATGCAGGGTGGTTGTAGGAGGAGACTGTAGAGTGATGTAGTAATGTAGGGGGAG
Source organism: Oncorhynchus mykiss (assembly GCF_013265735.2). Lineage (NCBI taxonomy): Eukaryota > Metazoa > Chordata > Actinopteri > Salmoniformes > Salmonidae > Oncorhynchus > Oncorhynchus mykiss. Next base: position 50,972,109 of record NC_048590.1, read on the forward strand.
ACAGTAGAGTGATGTAGTAATGCAGGGTGGTGGTAGGGGGGGACAATAGAGTGATGTAGTAATGCAGGGTGGTGGTAGGAGGAGACAGTAGAGTGATGTAGTAATGTAGGGTGGTGGTAGGGGGAGACAGTAGAGTGATGTAGTAATGCAGGGTGGTGGTAGGGGGGGGGACACAGTAGAGTGATGTAGTAATGTAGGGTGGTGGTATAGGGGGAGACAGTAGAGTGATGTAGTAATGTAGGGTGGTGGTAGGAGGGGGGAGACAGTAGAGTGATGTAGTAATGTAGGGTGGTGGTAGGGGGGAGACAGTAGAGTGATGTAGTAATGTAGGGTGGTGGTAGGAGGGGGGGGAGACAGTAGAGTGATGTAGTAATGTAGGGTGGTGGTAGGGAGGGGGGAGACAGTAGAGTGATGTAGTAATGTAGGGTGGTGGTAGGGGGGGAGACAATAGAGTGATGTAGTAATGTAGGGTGGTTGTAGGGGGGGAGACAATAGAGTGATGTAGTAATGTAGGGGGAGACAGTAGAGTGATGTGGTAATGCAGGGTGCTGGTAGGGGGGGAGACAGTAGAGTGATGTAGTAATGCAGGGTGGTGAAGGGGGGGGGGGGACAGTAGCGTGATGTAGTAATGTAGGGGGAGATAGTAGAGTGATGTAGTAATGTAGGGGGAGACAGTAGTGTGATGTAGTAATGCAGGGTGGTGGTAGGAGGGGGGGAGACAGTAGAGTGATGTGGTGGCAGGGGGGAGACAGTAGAGTGATGTGGTGGCAGGGGGGAGACAGTAGAGTGATGTAGTAATGCAGTGGGAGAAAGTAGAGTGATGTAGTAATGCAGGGTGGTGGTAGGGAAGAGACAGTAGAGTAATGTAGTAATGCAGGGTGGTGGTAGGGAGGAGACAGTAGAGTGATGTAGTAATGTAGGGTAGTGGTAGGGAGGAGACAGTAGAGTGATGTAATGTTGATGGAGACAGAGTGATGTAGTAATGCAGGGTAGTGGTAGGGAGGAGACAGAGTGATGTAGTAATGTAGGGTGGTGGTAGGGGGGAGACAGTAGAGTGATGTAGTAATGTAGGGTGGTGGTAGAGGGGGGGAGACAGTAGAGTGATGTAGTAATGTAGGTGGTGGTAGGAGGAGACAGTAGAGTGATTAAGTAATGCAGGGTGGTGGTAGGAGGAGACAGTAGAGTGATGTAGTAATGCAGGGTGGTGGTAGGGGGGGGAGACAATAGAGTGATGTAGTAATGTTGATGGAGACAGTAGAGTAATGTAGTAATGCAGGGTGGTTGTAGGAGGAGACAGTAGAGTGATTAAGTAATGCAGGGTGGTGGTAGGGGGGGAGACAATAGAGTGATGTAGTAATGTAGGGTGGTGGTAGGAGGAGACAGTAGAGTGATGTAGTAATGCAGGGTGGTGGTAGGGGGGGGCAATAGAGTGATGTATTAATGCAGGGTGGTGGTAGGGGGGGAGACAATAGAGTGATGTAGTAATGTAGGGTGGTGGTAGGAGGAGACAGTAGAGTGATGTAGTAATGCAGGGTGGTGGTAGGGGGGGGCAATAGAGTGATGTAGTAATGCAGGGTGGTGGTAGGGGGGGAGACAATAGAGTAATGCAGGGTGGTGGTAGGGGGGGGACACAGTAGAGTGATGTAGTAATGCAGGGTGGTGGTAGGGGGGGGGACACAGTAGAGTAATGTAGGGTGGTGGTATAGGGGGAGACAGTAGAGTGATGTAGTAATGTAGGGTGGTGGTAGGAGGGGGGGGGGGACAGTAGAGTGATGTAGTAATGCAGGGTGGCTGTAGAGGGGGGGGGGGAGACAGTAGAGTGATGTAGTAATGTAGGGTGGTGGTAGGGGGGGATACAGTAGAGTGATGTAGTAATGTAGGGTGGTGGTAGGGGGGGAGACAGTAGAGTGATGTAGTAATGCAGGGTGGTGGTAGGGGGGGAGACAGTAGAGTGATGTAGTAATGTAGGGTGGTGGTAGGGGGGAGACAGTAGAGTGATGTAGTAATGTAGGGTGGTGGTAGGAGGGGGGGGAGACAGTAGAGTGATGTAGTAATGCAGGGTGGTGTTAGGGAGGAGACAGTAGAGTGATGTAGTAATGTAGGGTGGTGGTAGAGGGGGGGGAGACAGTAGAGTGATGTAGTAATGTAGGGTGGTTTTAGAGGGGGGGGGACAGTAGAGTGATGTAGTAATGTAGGGTGGTGGTAGGGGGGGAGACAATAGAGTGATGTAGTAATGTAGGGGGAGACAGTAGAGTGATGTGGTAATGCAGGGTGCTGGCAGGGGGGGAGACAGTAGAGTGATGTAGTAATGCAGGGTGGTGGTAGGAGGGGGGGGGAGACAGTAGAGTGATGTAGTAATGCAGGGTGGTGGCAGGGGGGGAGACAGTAGAGTGATGTAGTAATGCAGTGGGAGAAAGTAGAGTGATGTAGTAATGCAGGGTAGTGGTAGGGAGGAGACAGTAGACTGATGTAGTAATGCAGGGTGGTGGTAGGGAGGAGACAGTAGAGTGATGTAGTGGTAGGGAGGAGACAGTAGAGTGATGTAGTAATGTAGGGTTTTGGTAGGGAGGAGACAGTAGAGTGATGTAGTAATGTAGGGGGGAGACAGTAGAGTGATGTAGTAATGCAGGGTGGTGGTAGGGAGGAGACAGTAGAGTGATGTAGTAATGCAGGCTGGTGGTAGCGGGAGACAGCAGAGTGATGTAGTAATGTAGGGTGGTGGTAGGGGGGAGACAGTAGAGTGATGTAGTAATGCAGGGTGGTGGTAGGGGGGGGCAATAGAGTGATGTATTAATGCAGGGTGGTGGTAGGGGGGGAGACAATAGAGTGATGTAGTAATGTAGGGTGGTGGTAGGAGGAGACAGTAGAGTGATGTAGTAATGCAGGGTGGTGGTAGGGGGGGGCAATAGAGTGATGTAGTAATGCAGGGTGGTGGTAGGGGGGGAGACAATAGAGTAATGCAGGGTGGTGGTAGGGGGGGGACACAGTAGAGTGATGTAGTAATGCAGGGTGGTGGTAGGGGGGGGGACACAGTAGAGTAATGTAGGGTGGTGGTATAGGGGGAGACAGTAGAGTGATGTAGTAATGTAGGGTGGTGGTAGGAGGGGGGGGGAGACAGTAGAGTGATGTAGTAATGCAGGGTGGCTGTAGAGGGGGGGGGAGACAGTAGAGTGATGTAGTAATGTAGGGTGGTGGTAGGGGGGGATACAGTAGAGTGATGTAGTAATGTAGGGTGGTGGTAGGGGGGGAGACAGTAGAGTGATGTAGTAATGCAGGGTGGTGGTAGGGGGGGAGACAGTAGAGTGATGTAGTAATGTAGGGTGGTGGTAGGGGGGAGACAGTAGAGTGATGTAGTAATGTAGGGTGGTGGTAGGAGGGGGGGGAGACAGTAGAGTGATGTAGTAATGCAGGGTGGTGTTAGGGAGGAGACAGTAGAGTGATGTAGTAATGTAGGGTGGTGGTAGAGGGGGGGGAGACAGTAGAGTGATGTAGTAATGTAGGGTGGTTTTAGAGGGGGGGGGACAGTAGAGTGATGTAGTAATGTAGGGTGGTGGTAGGGGGGGAGACAATAGAGTGATGTAGTAATGTAGGGGGAGACAGTAGAGTGATGTGGTAATGCAGGGTGCTGGCAGGGGGGGAGACAGTAGAGTGATGTAGTAATGCAGGGTGGTGGTAGGAGGGGGGGGGAGACAGTAGAGTGATGTAGTAATGCAGGGTGGTGGCAGGGGGGGAGACAGTAGAGTGATGTAGTAATGCAGTGGGAGAAAGTAGAGTGATGTAGTAATGCAGGGTAGTGGTAGGGAGGAGACAGTAGACTGATGTAGTAATGCAGGGTGGTGGTAGGGAGGAGACAGTAGAGTGATGTAGTGGTAGGGAGGAGACAGTAGAGTGATGTAGTAATGTAGGGTGGTGGTAGGGAGGAGACAGTAGAGTGATGTAGTAATGTAGGGGGGAGACAGTAGAGTGATGTAGTAATGCAGGGTGGTGGTAGGGAGGAGACAGTAGAGTGATGTAGTAATGCAGGCTGGTGGTAGCGGGAGACAGCAGAGTGATGTAGTAATGTAGGGTGGTGGTAGGGGGGAGACAGTAGAGTGATGTAGTAATGCAGGGTGGTGGTAGGGAGGAGACAGTAGAGTGATGTAGTAATGTAGGGAGGAGACAGTAGATTGATGTAGTAATGCAGGGTGGTGGTAGAAGGAGACAGTAGAGTGGTGGTAGGGGGGAGACAGACAGTAGAGGCCTGTGTGTGTAACATGGTCGACCTGATTTCCACAGTTTTGTCCTCAACTGCATGTTGGACTTTACTTTTTCACTGGTCTGTGTGTCTGTCTCTGTGTGTGTCTGTCTGTCTCTGTGTGTGTGTGTCTGTCTCTGTGTGTGTGTGTCTGTCTCTGTGTGTGTCTGTCTGTCTCTGTGTGTGTCTGTCTCTGTGTGTGTGTGTGTCTCTTTGGAAGACACTCTCCCTCCACACACACCTTGTGTAGTGTGTGTGCCTGTGCTGGGCTTTCTGTTCTGCTGGTAGTGTGTGTATCCTGTGCTGAGCTTTCTGTTCTGCTGGTAGTGTGTGTATCTAACGTCCTCTCTTCTCTCCTCCTCCGCTGCCATGCTTCAGCCTAGTGACCTGCGCAAGCACCGCAGGAAGGTAATCTAGAGACCTCGCTAGTTACTGCTCTCTCTCTCTGACCTCTACCCTGCCTGCCTGCACCTTCCCAACCATAACCTGTAGTCTAGTCTCTACACCCCCCCCTAAAACGTGACTTCCCAACCCCACACTCCCTAACTTCCTCAAACCTTGACCCCCCCCCCCAGTCACACGTGTCTCACCTCTACACTTCCCAAACCCTGAGTGTCTTGAACATCCTGAAATGAACATGTCACAAAGAGAGGGGAGACCGTTATTTTCTTCTATCTAGGTTGAAGAACTAGTCCGTCTTCTCCTCTTGTCCTCCCCATCCACTCAATACAGAGAGGGAGGAGACGCTTTTTAAAAGCTATCCTCCTCGACCCCCTTTTCCCGTTTAGAAGACAGTGACTGACTGAGTTGTCCCCATGTTATGTCTAGTCTGCCCAGGACGACAAGACCACAATCCACTGTGAGACGTCTCCTCCCACCACCCCGCGCTCCATGCGCCTGCACAAGGGGGCCAGCCACACTGCCAGCCATGAGGACATCAGGGACATCCGCAGGTAGGAAGCCCCTTTCTGCCTAACCAATATATCACTCTGTTTTCTACAATAGCCATGTTTCTCTCTCTCTCTCCTTCTGTCGTTCTCTTATCTGTCCCGTTCATCCATCCCTTCATCCCTCTGTTTCTGATCTTTCAATCTATCTATCCACATCTCTCTCCCTGGCTTTCTCTCTTTCTCTCTCTGTATATCTCTTTATGCATTCATGCTCATCTCAATCCCCTTCTCTCTCTCTCGCTCCCCTTCTCTCTCTCGCTCCCCTTCTCTCTCTCGCTCCCCTTCTCTCTCTCGCTCCCCTTCTCTCTCTCGCTCCCCTTCTCTCTCTCGCTCCCCCTTCTCTCTCTCGCTCCCCCTTCTCTCTCTCGCTCCCCCTTCTCTCTCTCTCGCTCCCCTTCTCTCTCTCGCTCCCCCTTCTCTCTCTCGCTCCCCCTTCTCTCTCTCGCTCCCCCTTCTCTCTCTCGCTCCCCCTTCTCTCTCTCGCTCCCCCTTCTCTCGCTCCCCCTTCTCTCTCTCTCGCTCCCCCTTCTCTCTCTCGCTCCCCCTTCTCTCTCTCGCTCCCCTTCTCTCTCTCGCTCCCCTTCTCTCTCTCGCTCCCCTTCTCTCTCTCGCTCCCCCTTCTCTCTCTCGCTCCCCCTTCTCTCTCTCGCTCCCCCTTCTCTCTCTCGCTCCCCCTTCTCTCTCTCGCTCCCCCTTCTCTCTCTCTCGCTCCCCCTTCTCTCTCTCTCGCTCCCCCTTCTCTCTCTCTCGCTCCCCCTTCTCTCTCTCTCGCTCCCCCTTCTCTCTCTCTCGCTCCCCCTTCTCTCTCTCTCGCTCCCCCTTCTCTCTCTCTCGATCCCCCTTCTCTCTCTCTCGCTCCCCTTCTCTCTCTCTCGCCCCCCTTCTCTCTCTCTCGATCCCCCTTCTCTCTCTCTCGATCCCCCTTCTCTCTCTCTCGCCCCCCTTCTCTCTCTCTCGATCCCCCTTCTCTCTCTCTCGATCCCCCTTCTCTCTCTCTCGATCCCCCTTCTCTCTCTCGCTCCCCCTTCTCTCTCTCTCGTCCACCTTTTCCCTCTTCCTCTCTCCCCCCCATCTCGCTCTTCCTCTCACCCCTCCTCTCTCTGTCTCAGTATGACCACCCTACAGGACGGCCAGGGTAGTAACCCCAGCAGCAGTAACAGCAGTCAGGACTCTCTGAACAAGGCAGCCAAGAAGAAGAGCATCAAGTCCTCCATCGGGCGCCTCTTCGGCAAGAAGGAGAAGGGTCGACCAGGCCCCCCAGGGAGCAAGGAGTCCCCTGGCAGCCAAGGTCAGTCCCCTGGCAGCCAAGGTCAGTCCCCTGGCAGCCAAGGTCAGTCCCCTGGCAGCCAAGGTCAGTCCCCTGGCAGCCAAGGTCAGTCCCCTGGCAGCCAAGGTCAGTCCCCTGGCAGCCAAGGTCAGTCCCCTGGCAGCCAAGGTCAGTCCCCTGGCAGCCAAGGTCAGTCCCCTGGCAGCCAAGGTCAGTCCCCTGGCAGCCAAGGTCAGTCCCCTGGCAGCCAAGGTCAGTCCCCTGGCAGCCAAGGTCAGTCCCCTGGCAGCCAAGGTCAGTCCCCTGGCAGCCAAGGTCAGTCCCCTGGCAGCCAAGGTCAGTCCCCTGGCAGCCATGGTCAGTCCCCTGGCAGCCATGGTCAGTCCCCTGGCAGCCAAGGTCAGTCCCCTGGCAGCCAAGGTCAGTCCCCTGGCAGCCATGGTCAGTCCCCCCCTCCCTAAAACATGCCTGCTGGTTCAAGTTCATTAGGCAGCAAACAGAAGAAAACAAGCTGAAACAGGAAGGGACTACCTGCACTGACTTTAACCTCTGACCCTCCATCTCTCCTCACAGCTGGTACCCCCGAGGCAGAGACCTCTCCCCAGGATGCACTGGGGCTGGGCAAACTAGGCGGCCCCGCTGAGAAGAACAGGAAACTGCAGAAGAAGTAGGTGTTGCCACATCTTGTCACCACTTCTGTCAGTGACGCAACATAGTAGTGGTACTAGTGGAAGATAGACTGGTTCCATCTAGTTAACAGAAGATAGTACTAGTGGTAGATGGACTGGTTCCGTCTCGTTAACGGTAGAGGGACTGGTTCCGTCTCGTTAACGGTAGAGGGACTGGTTCCGTCTCGTTAACGGTAGGGGGACTGGTTCCGTCACGTTAACGGTAGAGGGACTGGTTCCGTCTCGTTAACGGTAGAGGGACTGGTTCCCTCTCGTTAACGGTAGAGGGACTGGTTCCCTCTCGTTAACGGTAGAGGGACTGGTTCCCTCTCGTTAACGGTAGAGGGACTGGTTCCCTCTCGTTAACGGTAGAGGGACTGGTTCCCTCTCGTTAACGGTAGAGGGACTGGTTCCCTCTCGTTAACGGAAGAGGGACTGGCTCCGTCTCGTTAACGGTGGAGGGACTGGTTCCGTCTCGTTAACGGTAGAGGGACTGGTTCCGTCTCGTTAACGGTGGAGGGACTGGTTCCGTCTCGTTAACGGTGGAGGGACTGGTTCCGTCTCGTTAACGGTAGAGGGACTGGCTCCGTCTCGTTAACGGTGGAGGGACTGGTTCCGTCTCGTTAACGGTAGAGGGACTGGTTCCCTCTCGTTAACGGTAGAGGGACTGGTTCCGTCTCGTTAACGGTAGAGGGACTGGTTCCGTCTCGTTAACGGTAGAGGGACTGGTTCCGTCTCGTTAACGGTAGAGGGACTGGTTCCCTCTCGTTAACGGTAGAGGGACTGGTTCCCTCTCGTTAACGGTAGAGGGACTGGTTCCCTCTCGTTAACGGTAGAGGGACTGGCTCCCTCTCGTTAACGGTAGAGGGACTGGCTCCCTCTCGTTAACGGTAGAGGGACTGGTTCCCTCTCGTTAACGGTAGAGGGACTGGTTCCGTCTCGTTAACGGTAGAGGGACTGGTTCCGTCTCGTTAACGGTAGAGGGACTGGTTCCCTCTCGTTAACGGTAGAGGGACTGGTTCCCTCTCGTTAACGGTAGAGGGACTGGTTCCCTCTCGTTAACGGTAGAGGGACTGGTTCCCTCTCGTTAACGGTAGAGGGACTGGTTCCCTCTCGTTAACGGTGGAGGGACTGGTGTTTTCTGCTTCCATCCAATAGATATGAATCTACTCGAACAACCATAGATCTTGCTGTACTAGAGAGGTCAATCTTGCTCAGATAGGTCTGGTTGATGGCTCCAGCCATGCTGCTGTTTATGCTTGTGTGTTCTATATGTCCGTTGTAGATCTGACCCCAGCACTGTAACAGCCCTGTGTTGCTCTATGTTCACCCTGCCGTGCAGCATACTGCCACTCGCTCTCTCACACAGCCCCCGCTCCATGCTGTCCCTTTTTTATTTATTTATTTTACCTTTATTTAACTAGGCAAGTCAGTTAAGAACAAATTCTTATTTTCAATGACGGCCTAGGAACAGTGGGTTAACTGCCTTGTTCAGGGGCAGAACAACAGATCTTTACCTTGTCAGCTCAGGGATTCGAACTTGCAACCTTTCGGTTACTAGTCCAACCACTAGGCTACCCTGCCGCCCCTCCCTGGATCCTGGTCTCATGCCCCATGCTCCATGCTGTCCCTCCCAGGGTCCTGGTCTCATGCCCCATGCTGTCCCTCCCAGGGTCCTGGTCTCACGCCCCATGCTGTCCCTCCCAGGGTCCTGGTCTCATGCCCAATGCTCCATGCTGTCCCTCCCAGGGTCCTGGTCTCATGCCCAATGCTCCATGCTGTCCCTCCCAGGGTCCTGGTCTCACGCCCCATGCTGTCCCTCCCAGGGTCCTGGTCTCATGCCCAATGCTCCATGCTGTCCCTCCCAGGGTCCTGGTCTCATGCCCAATGCTCCATGCTGTCCCTCCCAGGGTCCTGGTCTCATGCCCCCATCCCATGCTGTCCCTCCTAGGGTCCTGGTCTCACGCCCCATGCTGTCCCTCCCAGGGTCCTGGTCTCATGCCCCATGCTGTCCCTCCCAGGGTCCTGGTCTCATGCCCCATGCTGTCCCTCCCTGGATCCTGGTCTCATGCCCCATGCTCCATGCTGTCCCTCCCTGGATCCTGGTTTCATGCCCCATGCCCCATGCTGTCCCTCCCAGGGTCCTGGTCTCATGCCCAATGCTCCATGCTGTCCCTCCCAGGGTCCTGGTCTCATGCCCCCATCCCATGCTGTCCCTCCCAGGGTCCTGGTCTCATGCCCCCATCCCATGCTGTCCCTCCCAGGGTCCTGGTCTCACGCCCCATGCTGTCCCTCCCAGGGTCCTGGTCTCATGCCCCATGCTGTCCCTCCCAGGGTCCTGGTCTCATGCCCCCATCCCATGCTGTCCCTCCCAGGGTCCTGGTCTCATGCCCCATGCTGTCCCTCCCAGGGTCCTGGTCTCACGCCCCATGCTGTCCCTCCCAGGGTCCTGGTCTCATGCCCCATGCTGTCCCTCCCAGGGTCCTGGTCTCATGCCCCATGCTGTCCCTCCCTGGATCCTGGTCTCATGCCCCATGCTCCATGCTGTCCCTCCCTGGATCCTGGTTTCATGCCCCATGCTCCATGCTGTCCCTCCCAGGGTCCTGGTCTCATGCTCCATGCTGTCCCTCCCTGGATCCTGGTTTCATGCCCCATGCTCCATGCTGTCCCTCCCAGGGTCCTGGTCTCATGCTCCATGCTGTCCCTCCCTGGGTCTCATGCCCCATGCTGTCCCTCCCAGGGTCCTGGTCTCATGCCCCCGCCCCATGCTGTCCCTCCCAAATCAAATCAAATTTATTTATATAGCCCTTCGTACATCAGCTGATATCTCAAAGTGCTGTACATAAACCCAGCCTAAAACCCCAAACAGCAAGCAATGCAGGTGTAGAAGCACGGTGGCTAGGAAAAACTCCCTAGAAAGGCCAAAACCTAGGAAGAAACCTAGAGAGGAACCAGGCTATGTGTGGTGGCCAGTCCTCTTCTGGCTGTGCCGGGTGGAGATTATAACAGAACATGGCCAAGATGTTCAAATGTTCATAAATGACCAGCATGGTCAAATAATAATAAGGCAGAACAGTTGAAACTGGAGCAGCAGCACAGCCAGGTGGACTGGGGACAGCAAGGAGTCATCATGTCAGGTAGTCCTGGGGCATGGTCCTAGGGCTCAGGTCCTCCGAGAGAGAGAAAGAGAGAAGGAGAGAATTAGAGAACGCACACTTAGATTCACACAGGACACCGAATAGGACAGGAGAAGTACTCCAGATATAGCAAACTGACCCTAGCCCCCCGACACATAAACTACTGCAGCATAAATACTGGAGGCTGAGGGTCCCAGGGTCCTGGTCTCATGCCCCATGCTGCCCCTCCCAGGGTCCTGGTCTCACGCCCCATGCTGTCCCTCCCAGGGTCCTGGTCTCACTCCCCATGCTGTCCCTCCCAGGGTCCTGGTCTCACTCCCCATGCTGTCCCTCCCAGGGTCCTGGTCTCACGACCCATGCTGTCCCTCCCAGGGTCCTAGTCTCATGCCCCCCGCTGTCCCTCCCAGGGTCCTGGTCTCACGCCCCATGCTGTCCCTCCTAGGGTCCTGGTCTCATGCCCCCACCCCATGCTGTCCCTCCCAGGGTCCTAGTCTCATGCCCCCCGCTGTCCCTCCCAGGGTCCTGGTCTCACGCCCCATGCTGTCCCTCCTAGGGTCCTGGTCTCATGCCCCCACCCCATGCTGTCCCTCCCAGGGTCCTGGTCTCATGTCCCCTCTCCATGCTGTCCCTTCCAGGGTCCTGGTCTCATGCCCCCGCCCCATGCTGTCCCTCCCAGGGTCCTGGTCTCACGCCCCATGCTGTCCCTCCCAGGGTCCTGGTCTCATGTCCCCTCTCCATGCTGTCCCTTCCAGGATCCTGGTCTCATGCCCCTGCCCCATGCTGTCCCTCCCAGGGTCCTGGTCTCATTCCCCCCCCGTCCCCCCCGTCCCATCCACACAAACTCGATCTCCCATCATACAATTCACTGCAACTCCTCAGCCACACTGCCAGGATGTGATTTTGTAAGGGCCAGTTTCCCGGTCTCCTGTTAATGAATGCTTGTTAGTCCAGAGGTGGACTCTACCTGTGTCTGGGAAACCATCCCTGTGTGTTTGTACAGCATTCATGCTTCTAGTTCAGCTTGATGTGATGCAGTGTATCAGCCAGGCTTCCATTTCACTTTCATTCATGTTTCTGAACTAATGTCCCCCTTTTTCCTTTAGGTAATCAAGGGGTGACTTGATCATAGCTGTATGTCTTTCAAATATAAGGCGTTTGAATTAGTTTGGTGTTTTGAACCTAACATTTAATGACACTTTTGATAGAGCTACGTTAGTTTGATACAGTCAAAGACTGGTTCTCATTGGCCATCGCCACCAGGAGTCCAAGCTTGGTTCTCATTGGCCATTACCACCAGGAGTCCAAGCTTGGTTCTCATTGGCCATCGCCACCAGGATTCCAAGGTTGGTTCTCATTGGCCATTGCCACCAGGAGTCCAAGCTTGGTTGTCATTGGCCATCGCCACCAGGAGTCCAAGCTTGGTTCTCATTGGCCATCGCCACCAGGAGTCCAAGCTTGGTTCTCATTGGCCATCGCCACCAGGAGTCCAAGCTTGGTTCTCATTGGCCATCGCCACCAGGAGTCCAAGCTTGGTTCTCATTGGCCATCGCCACCAGGAGTCCAAGCTTGGTTCTCATTGGCCATCGCCACCAGGAGTCCAAGCTTGGTTCTCATTGGCCATCGCCACCAGGAGTCCAAGCTTGGTTCTCATTGGCCATCCCCACCAGGAGTCCAAGCTTGGTTCTCATTGGCCATCGCCACCAGGAGTCCAAGCTTGGTTCTCATTGGCCATCGCCACCAGGAGTCCAAGCTTGGTTCTCATTGGCCATCGCCACCAGGAGTCCAAGCTTGGTTCTCATTGGCCATCGCCACCAGGAGTCCAAGCTTGGTTCTCATTGGCCATCGCCACCAGGAGTCCAAGCTTGGTTCTCATTGGCCATCGCCACCAGGAGTCCAAGCTTGGTTCTCATTGGCCATCACCACCAGGAGTCCAAGCTTGGTTCTCCTTGTCCATCGCCACCAGGAGTCCAAGCTTGGTTCTCATTGGCCATCGCCACCAGGAGTCCAAGCTTGGTTCTCATTGGCCATCCCCACCAGGAGTCCAAGCTTGGTTCTCATTGGCCATCGCCACCAGGAGCTCTCCTATGCCTAGTTAGGTTATTTTTAATTGGCTTCAGTTCTTTTTATTTAGCTGATTCTGACTCTTATTTCATCCCTCTCTCATTCCATCTGTAGTCCAACGACAGGGTGAGTCATCTCCTCCATGTTGCTTGTTGCTTTGCCCTCTTTGGCTCTAAACAGTTGGCTTCATGCTGCCCTCACCAGCTCTCCTCACCAGCTCTCCTCAGACCTGACCTGTTTTCCTCTCTGCTATACCTACAGTACCATCTCAACTAACAGGAATGTGTCTACCTGCTGTTTTTACAAAGCTTTCTCTGAGCCTCTTCCGGTGTTAAGGTTCTAGGATGATCTTATCAGGGTTGGTGTCAATTCCATTTCAATTCAGAAAGTCAACTCAATTCCAAAATGTCCTAATTTGATAAGCACGGTAGAGAATTGGATTTTCAGTGTACTTCCTGAATTCAAATGTTATATTTTGTCACGTGTTTGGTAAACACAGATGTAATAGACTAACAACCCCTGGAAGTGACCGCTAAGACACGGAGTCAGTCTTGCCAGGTTTCTAGGTCAGACACTAGTGGGATCTTTCCACAGGTTAATGCGATGCCGCTATTATAATTAAGTAGTGGGATGGTGCCACCTTGTGGCCCAAAATATATTACTCACAAAAATAGACAAACTATCTGAAGGTTTTCCCCCATGTATTTTACTGCATGTTTTCTGTCCTCTACTGACTGTTGTCTTATGGTTGCATTCTAACACACGTTTTCCCCTAGTATTGAACCGTTGTGTGAACTCCATTTCCCATGATGCCTTTAGTCTGTTGGCCACAAAGATACTGGTTATGTAACAGTGGCTTGGCATAAAGGTGGGTCTCCTTCTAGACTGAGGAACAGGAGTCGTCCACCAAATGTATTGATTTAAATGGGACTCCTGCCAAGCTTTGAAGTGGTCAACAGCTTTTAAACTTCTGACCTGTTTACATGGCCAGAATGTTCTGGAAATGATCTGGGGTTGGTCTTTCTCTCTCTCCCTCTCTCTCTCTAGGTCTGACCTGCCGCAGGGTTAAAATCCTCAGCTTTCTCTCTCTTTTACCTCGGCATGTTTACAACAGTGTCTGTGTGCATGTGTGTGTGAGGTACTGTGTTTTCATGGTGTGCAGGTTGAGGTGTGTGTTTGGTGAAACGGGCTCTCTCTCTCTGTGTGTGTGTGTCTCTCTCTAACCATGTGTGTTGTTATAGGCATGAGTTGCTGGAGGAGGCTCGCAGGCAGAGTCTTCCCTTCGCCCAGTGGGACGGCCCTACTGTAGTGGTCTGGCTGGAGGTGAGACACACACACACAATCACTCTCATATACACACACACACCATCACTCTCACATGTACACACACACCATCACTCTCACATGTACACACACACCATCACTCTCATATGGACACACACAACAAAAACGATCATGTGCACGCACACACTTTCAAAACACAAAAATAACCCAATCCTTTCTCCTGTCCCCTCTCTGCCATCCTCTGTCCTCCCCTGCCATCCTCTGTCCTCCCCTGCCATCCTCTGTCCTCCCCTCCCATCCTCTGTCCTCCCCTCCCATCCTCTGTCCTCCCCTGCCATCCTCTGTCCTCCCCTGCCATCCTCTGTCCTCCCCTGCCATCCTCTGTCCCCTCTCTGTCCTCCCCTGCCATCCTCTGTCCTCCCCTGCCATCCTCTGTCCTCCCCTGCCATCCTCTGTCCCCTCTCTGTCCTCCCCTCCTATCCTCTGTCCTCCCCTGCCATCCTCTGTCCCCTCTCTGTCCTCCCCTCCCATCCTCTGTCCTCCCCTGCCATCCTCTGTCCTCCCCTGCCATCCTCTGTCCTCCCCTGCCATCCTCTGTCCTCCCCTGCCATCCTCTGTCCTCCCCTCCCATCCTCTGTCCTCCCCTGCCATCCTCTGTCCTCCCCTGCCATCCTCTGTCCTCCCCTGCCATCCTCTGTCCTCCCCTGCCATCCTCTGCCCCCCCCCCCCCCCCCTCCCATCCTCTGTCCCCGCTCTGTCCTCCTCTGTCTCCTCTGTAGCTGTGGGTGGGTATGCCAGCCTGGTACGTGGCGGCGTGTCGTGCCAATGTGAAGAGCGGTGCCATCATGTCTGCCCTGTCGGACACAGAGATCCAGAGGGAGATTGGCATCAGTAACCCCCTGCACCGCCTCAAACTGAGACTGGCCATCCAGGAGATCATGTCTCTCACCTCCCCCTCTGCCCCCCCGACCTCCAGAACCGTAAGAGAGAGAGATACACAAACACGACAACACACACACACAAACACAAGACAAAACACACACACACAAACACAAGACAAAACACACACACACAAACACGACAACACACACACACACACACAAGGCAAAACACACACACACAAACAAGACAAAACACACACACAAGACAAAACACACACACACAAACACGACAACACACACACACACAAACACACACACCAAAGATACTGGTAGCTCCAAAGTTAAGACCGTCCAAAGAAGTCCAGTGCAGCCGTGGACCCTGGAGGGCCCTGCCCTCTTCTTCCTCTCCTCACCACCTGATTGGAGCATGCTGCTGTCACTCCTCTAACCAGCTAATAGCGTTTCTCACTGTAACCTTTCCACCAATCAGAGTTCACGGAGCATCACTCACTCACAAGGACTGCCCTGATTGGGGCCTCTCTCTTTCTCTCGGTCTCTCTCTTTCTTTCTTTCTCTCTCTCTTTCTTTCTCTCTTTCTTTCTCTCTGTCTCTTTCTCTCTGTCTCTTTCTCTCTCTGTCTCTCTTTCTCTCTCTGTCTATCTCTCTTTCTCTCTTTCTCTCTCTGTCTGTCTCTCTCTTTCTGTCTCTCTCTTTCTGTCTCTCTCTTTCTGTCTCTCTCTTTCTGTCTCTCTCTTTCTGTCTCTCTCTTTCTGTCTCTCTCTTTCTGTCTCTCTCTTTCTGTCTCTCTCTTTCTGTCTCTCTCTTTCTGTCTCTCTCTTTCTGTCTCTCTCTTTCTGTCTCTCTCTTTCTGTCTCTCTCTTTCTGTATCTCTCTTTCTGTCTCTCTCTTTCTGTCTCTCTCTTTCTGTGTCTCTCTTTCTGTCTCTGTCTCTCTTTCTGTCTCTGTCTCACTTTCTCTAAAACTCTCTCTCTCGTTCTCTCTCCCTCTCTCTCTCCCTCTCTCTCTCTCTCTCTCTCTCTGAATCATGTGATGTGATAATAACAATACTGTTTGGTCTTATTTTCCTTCCCATCTTCCCTCTGTTCTTAATATAAACAAATCCTCACACCCCTGCCTCCCTCTCCTCCCTCTCCTCTCCCTCCTCCTCCCTCTCCTCTCCCTCCTCCCTTTCCTCTCACACGCTTGCATCACTGGTGACTCTTGGGGTTGTCACATGATCAGTCCACGGGGAACGTGTGGGTCACGCACGAAGAGTTGGAGTGCCTAGCGGCCACGCCCTCCACGGTTAGTCTCCCCAAGCCATTGGGCAGTCACTGATGCAGGCGACTGGTAGTGATCTGGTTGGTAGTTGGGTGTTACTCCCTGTGTGTACTTTTCTCACGGCCCTGTTTGTCCATGTCTGTATCTTGGTTTGGGCTTTTGGTGTCAGTACGTGTGTTTTCTGTGTGTCTGTCAGTTTGGTTGAAGGCTAAGTTCAGTACTGACTTAGCTTTTGAACAGAAATGACTGGTTAACATTAGATTTGTCTTGTCTTTATGTTTCAGGCCTTGTTGCATTACAACCTGTAATTTTAAATTGATTTATTTGGATTTCATGTAATGGACATACACAAAATAGTCCAAATTGGTGAAGTGAAATGAAAAAAATAACATGTTTCAAATGTAAAATGTAAATAAATTAAACGGAAAAGTGATGAGTACATATCTATTCACCCCTAAATAAGATCTCGTGCAACCAATTACCTTCAGGAGTCACATCATTTCTTAGATTGCACACGGGTGGACTTTTATTTAAGTGTCACATGATCTGTCACATGATCTCAGTGTATATATACCGCTGTTCTGAAAAGCCCCAGAGTCTACAGCACCACTAAGCAAGGGGAACCATGAAGACCAAGGAGCTCTCCAAACAGGTCAGGGACAAAGTTGTGGAGAAG
This sequence comes from Oncorhynchus mykiss, assembly GCF_013265735.2. Classification (NCBI taxonomy): domain Eukaryota; kingdom Metazoa; phylum Chordata; class Actinopteri; order Salmoniformes; family Salmonidae; genus Oncorhynchus; species Oncorhynchus mykiss. The sequence continues at coordinate 50,988,548 of NC_048590.1, forward strand.
TACAGATTAGGGTTGGACTATAAAAATAAAATATCAGAGACTTTGAACATCCCACGGAGCACCATTAAATCCATTATTAAAAAATGGAAAGGATATGACACCACAACAAATGTGCCAAGAGAGGGCAGCCCACCAAAACTCACGGACCAGGCAAGGCGGGCATTAATCAGAGAGCCAACAAAGAGACCAAAGATAACCCTGAAGGAGCTGCAATGCTCCACAGCAGAGATTGGAGTATCTGTCCATAGGACCACTTTAAGCTGTACACTCCACAGAGCTGGGCTTTACGGAGGAGTGGCCAGGAAAAAGCTATTGCTTAAAGAAAAACATAAGCAAACACATTTGGTGTTCAGCTAAAGGCAAGTGGGAGACTCCCCAAACACATTTGGTGTTCAGCTAAAGTGGGAGACTCCCAAAACATATGGAAGAAGGTATTCTGGTCAGATGAGACTAAAATTTAGCCTTTTGGCCATAAAGGAAAACGCTGTCTGGCGCAAACCCTACACCTCTCATCACCCCGAGAATACCCATCCCCACAGTGAAGCATGGTGGTGGCAGCATGCTGTGGGGATGTTTTTCATTAGCAGGGACTGGGAAACTGGTCCGAATAGAAGCAATGATTGATGGCGCTAAATACAGTTTCAGTCTTCCAGAGATTTGAGGCTGGGTCAGCGGTTCACCTTCCAGCAGGACAATGACCCTACGCATACTGCTAAAGCAACACTCGAGTGGTTTAAGGGGAAACATTTAAATGTCTTGGAATGACCTTGTCAAAGCCCAAACCTCAATCCAATTGAGAATCTGTGGTTTGACTTAAAGATTGCTGTACACCAGCGGAACCCATCCAACTTGAAGGATCTGGGGCAGTTTTACCTTGAAGAATGGGCAAAAATCCCAGTGGCTAGATGTGACAAGCTTATAGAGACATACCCCAAGAGACTTTCAGCTGTAATTTCTGCAAAAGGTGGCTTTGGGGGGGTGAACAGTGATGCACGCTCAAGTCTTCCGTTTTTTTTTGTCTTGTTTGTTTCACAAGGAAAAATGTTTTGCATCTTCAAAGTAGTAGGCAAATCAAATGATACAAACACCCCCCCCCCCCCCCCCCCCCCCAAAAAAAACAATTTAATTCCAGGTTGTAAGGCAACGGAAAAATGCCAAGGGGGTGAATACTTTCGTCAAGTTATAAAACTGTATTTCATTTAAACATTTGTGCTCAATGCTATATTTACAGTCCTGTTTCAACCTGGGATTTACTAACACACGTGGTACAATGGATGCTTCAACGGGTCAAATAGTGGTATTAGATCCTATTAAAATGGATTCTAGATCAATCCCAGGTTCATTGACAACGGGACGCCAATGTAGCCTAAAGCATGAGCTGTTGGTTGCATGTCCAGTTGTCTTAACATTAACACGGGTTAAGTAGCATGTTGATGTTGAGCTGCCGAACCCAGCACTGCCACAGTCACTAACTCTAACCCGCTTCTCTTCTCTCACCATGCTAACCATGCTAACAACAGGAGGATGACGAGGGCAGCTGGGCCCAGGTTTGCACACCCCTGTCTGTCTCTTTTCTCTGGCTGTGGTAGACGACGAGAACATTTCACCTTATTTCAGTTGGACAGATAGTTTTTTTTTGATTCCTTGCACGGATGCTCTGACAACAGTATGGCTCTTGGTCTCCGTTACTTTAGTCAGCTGCACATTTAACCTGCATGTAAATCTGGAGGTATCGGAGACGGAGGATATTGCAGCTAGAATAATGTAGTTATACACATTGTGATAAGGCTTCTTCATCAAATTCTTGTGGTGGCAGACAGACATTTACTCAGATGTCCTGTTTAGAAGCCACAGACAGGACAGGAGAGATTTATTAGAAGCCTCTGCTGTTTAGAAGTTGTTTACAGTTGGGCTACTTCCTTCCCCTCCCCCACCTATCAGAACACACATCAGTCTAGTTCTCTGACCTCCCACCTATCAGAACACACATCAGTCTAGTTCTCTGACCTCCCACCTATCAGAACACACAAATCAGTCTAGTTCTCTGACCTCCCACCTATCAGAACACACAAATCAGTCTAGTTCTCTGACCTCCCACCTATCAGAACACACAGATCAGTCTAGTTCTCTCACTGGCCCTAGTTCTGATCTGTGGTCGTAGCTGCTCTTAAACCTGCTGTAACTTACACACAAACATGATCGTACAGACACGTGCACACTCTAGATTTTAATGGGGTGATTTCCATCACTTTCCCACCTAGCCATTTTCTTTCATAGCGATGGTAGCCATCCCCCACTAACTTTTGACTCTTCAATAGACTCCAAACACTGACCTAGCCCCTGTCCCTCCCTCCCACAGACGCTGGCATATGGAGACATGAACCATGAGTGGATTGGTAACGAGTGGCTGCCCAGCCTGGGTCTGCCCCAGTACCGGTCCTACTTCATGGAGTCCCTGGTAGACGCACGCATGCTGGACCACCTCACCAAGAAGGACATGAGGGGACAGCTTAAAATGGTGGACAGTTTCCACAGGTAAAAAGCTCAAAATGGTGGACAGTTTCCACAGGTAAAAAGCTCAAAATGGTGGACAGTTTCCACAGGTAAAAAGCTCAAAATGGTGGACAGTTTCCACAGGTAAAAAGCTCAAAATGGTGGACAGTTTCCACAGGTATTAGGAACCAAAATGGTGGACAGTTTCCACAGGTATTAGGAACCAAAATGGTGGACAGTTTCCACAGGTATTAGGAACCAAAATGGTTTACAGTTTCCATAGGTAAGGGCCAAAATAAATGGTGGACAGTTCCCACTATTAAGGGCCAAAATGGTGCCATGGACAACTAGGGATGATAATTTTGTTTCTGTCTAAATGTTTAACCAGTCAATGTGTCTGTGTAACAGGAACAGTTTCCAGTGTGGGGTGATGTGTCTGAGAAGACTGAACTACGACAGGAAGGAGCTGGAGAGGAGGCGTGACGAGACCCAGCTGGAGCTGCAAGGTAACAGCTGGGATAACGGTGAGAGAAAATGACAGTCGACCGAAGGGAGAAATGACCACACTGTTCAGATTCACTTATCATTTAGTTAGCTCAGCAACGCTAAGCTAATAACGCTATGGGAGAATCTGAAGTGTCCGCAACGCTAAGCTAATAACACTATGGGAGAATCTGAAGTGTCAGCTATGCTAAGCTAATAACACCAAGCTAATAACACTATGGGAGAATTAGAAGTGTCAGCAACGCTAAGCTAATAACACTATGGGAGAATCTGAAGTGTAAGCTACACTGAGGTAATAACGCTATGGGAGAATCTGAAGTGTCAACAACGCTAAGCTAATAACACTATGGGAGAATCTGAAGTGTAAGCTACGCTGAGGTAATAATGCTATGGGAGAATCTGAAGTGTCAGCAACGCTAAGCTAATAACTCTATGAGAGAATCTGAAGTGTCAGCTATGCTAAGTTAATAACGCTATGAGAGAATCTGAAGTGTCAGCTACGCTAAGCTAATAACACTATGGGAGAATCTGAAGTGTCAGCTACGCTAAGCTAATAACACTGTGGGAGAATCTGAAGTGTCAGCTACGCTAAGCTAATAACACTGTGGGAGAATCTGAAGTGTCAGCTACGCTAAGCTAATAACACTGTGGGAGAATCTGAAGTGTCAGCTATGCTAAGCTAATAACACTGTGGGAGAATCTGAAGTGTCAGCTACGCTAAGCTAATAACACTGTGGGAGAATCTGAAGTGTCAGCTACGCTAAGCTAATAACACTGTGGGAGAATCTGAAGTGTCAGCTATGCTAAGCTAATAACACTGTGGGAGAATCTGAAGTGTCAGCTATGCTAAGCTAATAACACTGTGGGAGAATCTGAAGTGTCAGCTACGCTAAGCTAATAACACTGTGGGAGAATCTGAAGTGTCAGCTACGCTAAGCTAATAACACTGTGGGAGAATCTGAAGTGTGCAGTATTTTTCCTTCTATTGCGTCCATATACACATTTAGAAATGATAGTTTGTTTGTACATTGGATTTCTTTGGACTTTTCCTCCGGATTTATTTCCTGATCGTATCAACGTTTTTCTAACACATAGTGTGGGGGGGGGGGGGGGGGCAGGCCAACAAAATGTCAACTTCATTTCAGTCCTTCCTGATTTTTTATTTATTTTTCTCACAGAGGAATTATTTTGACTGTCCCTTTGGATGTGTTCCCTGATCGTTCCCCAAACGTTTCTGTACCAACTGGTTACCATGTTGTGTACCCTGAGCAGACGTGCTGGTGTGGAGCAACGAGCGTGTGATCAGCTGGGTACAGGCCATGGGGCTGAAGGAGTACAGTAACAACCTGCTGGAGAGCGGCGTGCACGGAGCCCTGCTGGCCCTGGATGAAACCTTCGACCACAACGCCCTGGCCCTGCTGCTGCAGATCCCCACCCAGAACACACAGGTAGGTACACACACACACACACACACACTACCAGCATTGGTGGGTGATGGTGAACCACCCTGGCAGTCAAACGACGCTCCCAGCTGAGACGTCAGCTCTCGTCTCCTCCGCTCTGAAGAGAGAGGAGACACACTCATTCATCGACTGTCTCTTTCTCTGTCTCTCCCTCCTTCCTGTGTTGTAGGCGAGGGCAGCTCTGGAGAGTGAGTACAACAGTCTACTGGCCATCGGTACAGAGAGGAGACTGGATGAGGTGAGACACACACATATGATGGAAGACACACACACACTTTCTGAAGCTCACACACACACACACACATACACACACACACACACACTTTCTGAAGCTCACACACACACACACACACACTTTCTGAAGCTCACACACACACACACACACACACACACTTTCTGAAGCACACACACACACACACTTTCTGAAGTACACACACACACTTTCTAAAGCTCACACACTCACGCGCACTCACACGCACACACACACACACACACACCTTCTAAATCACTCCTCCATGTATATCCACATCCTTATCTCCTTCCTGCTTCCTCCTCTCTCTGAATCTCTTCCAGGAGGACGATAACAACTTCCGGCGCGCCCCCTCCTGGAGGAAGAAGTTCCGGCCCAAAGACGCACGGGGGATGTCCCCGGGCTCAGCCGACACCCTGCCCGCCAACTTCAGACTGACCAATAGCAACGCAGCGTCCCCCTCCACGCAGACGAAAAGGAGCCACATGGACGGTAGGACCAAAGGGTTTGGGTCCACGGGGGGAATGAGGGCTTGTTGTGTCTGTGTGTGGTTAGGCATGGCACCGCTGCGTCTTGTTACGGAGACCGATACACAACATGCTGTCAACAATGGGTTCGTGTTCTCCCAGCTCTAGTGTGTGTGGTGGGTGTGTAATGCCGGAGATTGTGAGTGACTCACTAACAGCATGTTTCTGCATGTGGTTTTGCTGTGGGGATGTAGGGAGTCAGTCTGCAATACAGAGGCTGGACACTGCCACAGTCAGGACATACTCCTGCTAACACAACACAGTAAGTTTACGCACGCACGCACACACACACACACACACACACACACACACACACACACACACACACACACACACTGCCACAGTCAGGGCATACTCCTGCTAACACAACACAGTAAGTTTACACACACACACACACACACACACACACACACACACACACACACACACACACACTTCACAGTGGATCTCTTCTGTTCAAGCAGCTTCTTGTGCCTCTGTGGTCTTGGCTATATTAATGCATGTCTACGCTCCTCTCCTCCTCCATTCTCCTCCTCTCCTCCTCCTCTCCTCCTCCATTCTCCTCCTCTCCTCCTCCTCTCCTCCTCCATTCTCCTCCTCTACTCCTCCATTCTCCTCCTCTCCTCCTCCATTCTCCTCCTCTCCTCCTCCTCTCCTCCTCCATTCTCCTCCTCTCCTCCTCCATTCTCCTCCTCTCCTCCTCCATTCTCCTCCTCTCCTCCTCCATTCTCCTCCTCCATTCTCCTCCTCTACTCCTCCATTCTCCTCCTCTCCTCCTCCATTCTCCTCCTCTCCTCCTCCTCTCCTCCTCCATTCTCCTCCTCTCCTCCTCCATTCTCCTCCTCTCCTCCTCCATTCTCCTCCTCTCCTCCTCCATTCTCCTCCTCTCCTCCTCCATTCTCCTCCTCTCCTCCTCCATTCTCCTCCTCTCCTCCTCCTCTCCTCCTCCATTCTCCTCCTCTCCTCCTCCATTCTCCTCCTCTCCTCCTCCATTCTCCTCCTCTCCTCCTCCATTCTCCTCCTCTCCTCCTCCATTCTCCTCCTCTACTCCTCCATTCTCCTCCTCTACTCCTCTGTCATCTTCATCTGCTGCTTTTCTGTCTCTCTCTTTCTCTCTTTTTCTGTCTCTCTCTCTCTTTGTCTCTCTCTACCTTTCTGCCTCTCTCAACCTCTCTCTGTCTACCTCTCTCTTTCTCTCTGTCTACCTCTCTCTCTCTCCCTGCCTCTCTCAACCTCTCTGTCTGCCTCTCTCTACCTCTGTCTGTCTGCCTCGCTCTCTTTCTCTGTCTACCTCTCTCTCTCTACCTCTTTCTCTCTCCTCTTGTCTTAGTTGATCCTCATTATTTCTATAGGTGACTGCTGGTTGGCGGATGAGGGGTGAGTTCCTCCCTCCCCCCCATCAGGAGCAGCTGCTGACCCTGCAAGGACACAGAGTTTTATTGTTATCACAGCGATAAAAGAAGTAGCAACCACATCACCAATCTCCGTACTAGAGGGCCCGTGTCCTAGATGTATCAATCTTTATAGTTCTATTTATGTTAGCAAGCTGGTGGGACATTTGAATGATTTTAGATTTGTTATGTATCTATCTGTTACTTCACCCGTCTCTCCCGGCTGAATGGAAATATCCCTATTTTCTAAAAAACTGTTCCAACTGTGTCCTTATCAAGGTTAACTCTCAGATGTAACTGAATGTTTTTAGATGGTCTGGAATTTGTATATTTTTTCAACAGACATTATCTAATCATTTTATATATATATATATATATATTCCTGATCTTGTATTGACCAGATGTATGTTTTTATTTCTCTGTCCTCTGTTGTTTTTAATCATTGAACTGATGATCAAGTGACTTTAATAAGTGACTTTCTATCTGAATTGGACCCCATTTCCCTTCGACCCCAGCCTGTTATCTTCAAGCGTATCCATGGTGATTATTTGTAAATGCAGCTCTTATAGGACAATGAGAATATGTGAATATCAGAAATATTGCTGGAGTTCTGACTGACATTGTTTCACCAACTGCTACAGCGCTGTGGTCGCTAAGCACCGGGAGGGCCGTAACCACAACAAGGCCCTAGGTAACTGTGACGACAGGTGACACGTGAAACAACTCTCTTTGTTTTTTTCCCCTGTGAAACCAAACCTGTAGAAAGACTGAAACAAAAGCCATAAACAGTAGTGAAGACCAGGGCTGTTTTCAGATGCATCGTTTGGTAAGAGACCGTTCCACTGTGTAGGATCTCCCATTCTCCAGTCAACCTCGCATGCCCAAACTCTCCATTCCTCTTTTCCTCCTTCTCCTCATCCCTCTCTTTTCCCTGCCTTCCCCCTGGAGCGCGCTAACGGGAGGCCAGACGTGCGTGAAGATCAATTCGCTTGTACCTGAGCCGACAGCGCGGCGGCTCTACTATCGACGGACCAAGTCCACTGTGGCCTAAACTGATCCCAGCGACTAGCTACTCACCCGAGGTGGAGCGATCTACCCACAAACCTTTAACCAACTCTTTATACTACGGACACTTCTAATCCAGCCTGATGGGGGGGGGGGGTTCTTACCTTATTTCTCTGGCTGTCTTATTTATTCGTCATCTCCGTCGTGTTTGTTGCTTTCTCAGTTTGATTTTTAGGAGTTGCCATTTTTTAAAAGCTGTTTCTGAGTGTTTTAACACAGGTTGCCGTGGCAATACTTTTTCAAGACAGATAATGTCACGGAGGCAAAGACTTCCTGTCCACCCTACATTAGTTATGTTATTCCCTTTGTGATTTAGTCATTTTATAATGCACAATGCAAATGCTGATATTATTATTATTTTTTAATCTTCAGTTTTCCCCCATTTTATTCTCCTGCTCTGGTAACAAAATGATGTACAGTCTGAGTACTTAACTATTTTATCACAGTATTATTTATGGATTTACTTTCAATAAAATACTGAAACTTATTTTCCACTGCCAATAAAAAGCTGAAGTCTTTGTGTTTTTAATGCATCTCTTGCCTTAACACGTGGTTTTTAACACGTGGTTCTTAACACGACTGTAAAGACTAGAAACACCTTCCAGTGACTCGGTTGGGGCTTGTAGTTGTACACCACTGTATGTCCTGACGAGGGTTCCCCTGCTAACTTTGATTACACATGATGACGAGGGTTCCCCTGCTAACTTTGTTTACACATGATGACGAGGGTTCCCCTGCTAACTTTGATTAGACATGATGACGAGGGTTCCCCTGCTAACTTTGTTTACACATGATGACGAGGGTTCCCCTGCTAACTTTGTTTACACATGATGACGAGGGTTCCCCTGCTAACTTTGATTAGACATGATGACGAGGGTTCCCCTGCTAACTTTGTTTACACATGATGACGAGGGTCCCCCTGCTAACTTTGATTAGACATGATGACGAGGGTTCCCCTGCTAACTTTGATTAGACATGATGACGAGGTTTCCCCTGCTAACTTTGATTACACATGATGACGAGGGTTCCCCTGCTAACTTTGATTACACATGATGACGAGGGTTCCCCTGCTAACTTTGTTTACACATGATGACGAGGGTTCCCCTGCTAACTTTGTTTACACATGATGACGAGGGTTCACCTGCTAACTTTGATTACACATGATGACGAGGGTTCCCCTGCTAACTTTGTTTACACATGATGACGAGGGTTCCCCTGCTAACTTTGATTACACATGACGAGGGTTCCCCTGCTAACTTTGATTACACATGATGACGAGGGTTCCCCTGCTAACTTTGTTTACACATGATGACGAGGGTTCACCTGCTAACTTTGATTACACATGATGACGAGGGTTCCCCTGCTAACTTTGATTACACATGATGACGAGGGTTCCCCTGCTAACTTTGATTACACATGATGACGAGGGTTCCCCTGCTAACTTTGTTTACACATGATGACGAGGGTTCCCCTGCTAACTTTGTTTACACATGATGACGAGGGTTCCCCTGCTAACTTTGATTACACATGATGACGAGGGTTCCCCTGCTAACTTTGATTACACATGATGACGAGGGTTCCCCTGCTAACTTTGATTACACATGATGACGAGGGTTCCCCTGCTAACTTTGTTTACACATGATGACGAGGGTTCCCCTGCTAACTTTGATTACACATGATGACGAGGGTTCCCCTGCTAACTTTGATTACACATGATGACGAGGGTTCCCCTGCTAACTTTGATTACACATGATGACGAGGGTTCCCCTGCTAACTTTGTTTACGCGTGATGACGAGGGTTCCCCTGCTAACTTTGATTACACATGATGACGAGGGTTCCCCTGCTAACTTTGATTACACATGATGACGAGGTTTCCCCTGCTAACTTTGATTACACATGACGAGGGTTCCCCTGCTAACTTTGATTAGACATGATGACGAGGGTTCCCCTGCTAACTTTGATTAGACATGATGACGAGGGTTCCCCTGCTAACTTTGATTACACATGATGACGAGGGTTCCCCTGCTAACTTTGTTTACACATGATGACGAGGGTTCCCCTGCTAACTTTGATTACACATGATGACGAGGGTTCCCCTGCTAACTTTGATTACACATGATGACGAGGGTCCCCCTGCTAACTTTGATTAGACATGATGACGAGGGTTCCCCTGCTAACTTTGATTACACATGATGACGAGGGTCCCCCTGCTAACTTTGATTACACATGATGACGAGGGTTCCCCTGCTAACTTTGTTTACACATGATGACGAGGGTTCCCCTGCTAACTTTGTTTACACATGATGACGAGGGTCCCCCTGCTAACTTTGTTTACACATGATGACGAGGGTTCCCCTGCTAACTTTGTTTACACATGATGACGAGGGTTCCCCTGCTAACTTTGATTAGACATGATGACGAGGGTTCCCCTGCTAACTTTGATTACACATGATGACGAGGGTTCCCCTGCTAACTTTGTTTACACATGATGACGAGGGTTCCCCTGCTAACTTTGATTAGACATGATGACGAGGGTTCCCCTGCTAACTTTGATTACACATGATGACGAGGGTTCCCCTGCTAACTTTGATTACACATGATGACGAGGGTTCCCCTGCTAACTTTGTTTACACATGATGACGAGGGTTCCCCTGCTAACTTTGATTAGACATGATGACGAGGGTTCCCCTGCTAACTTTGATTAGACATGATGACGAGGGTCCCCCTGCTAACTTTGATTAGACATGATGACGAGGGTTCCCCTGCTAACTTTGATTACACATGATGACGAGGGTTCCCCTGCTAACTTTGATTACACATGATGACGAGGGTTCCCCTGCTAACTTTGTTTACACATGATGACGAGGGTTCCCCTGCTAACTTTGATTAGACATGATGACGAGGGTTCCCCTGCTAACTTTGATTAGACATGATGACGAGGGTTCCCCTGCTAACTTTGATTACACATGATGACGAGGGTTCCCCTGCTAACTTTGATTACACATGATGACGAGGGTTCCCCTGCTAACTTTGTTTACACATGATGACGAGGGTTCCCCTGCTAACTTTGATTAGACATGATGACGAGGGTTCCCCTGCTAACTTTGATTAGACATGACGAGGGTTCCCCTGCTAACTTTGTTTACACATGACGAGGGTTCCCCTGCTAACTTTGATTAGACATGATGACGAGGGTTCACCTGCTAACTTTGATTAGACATGATGACGAGGGTTCCCCTGCTAACTTTGATTAGACATGATGACGAGGGTTCCCCTGCTAACTTTGATTAGACATGACGAGGGTTCCCCTGCTAACTTTGATTAGACATGATGACGAGGGTTCCCCTGCTAACTTTGATTACACATGATGACGAGGGTTCCCCTGCTAACTTTGTTTACACATGATGACGAGGGTTCCCCTGCTAACTTTGTTTACACATGATGACGAGGGTTCCCCTGCTAACTTTGATTACACATGATGACGAGGGTTCCCCTGCTAACTTTGATTACACATGATGACGAGGGTTCCCCTGCTAACTTTGTTTACACATGATGACGAGGGTTCCCCTGCTAACTTTGATTACACATGATGACGAGGGTTCCCCTGCTAACTTTGTTTACACATGATGACGAGGGTTCCCCTGCTAACTTTGATTACACATGATGACGAGGTTTCCCCTGCTAACTTTGATTACACATGAAGGGAAAGAAAATACAGAAACACTGTCATTTGTGGCTCACAGGGTTGAAATATTCTGGTAACTTTACTTAAATGTCCCATGTTTCCTCCAGAAATCCTGGTTGGACAATTCCAGATTTCTTGTTATATTTCTGATAATTTGAGGAAAGTTACTGGGATTTCACAACCCTGGTCGCTCAGCTGGCGCTTGGCAATGCTTTGGATTCAGCGTTGTCAACTTTTTATTTGGAAATTATATTTGCCAATGGGGTTGCAAGGAAATGTAGATTATTTTTTTTGAGCCGTGTGTTTGCAGCCCGATTCACAAAGCCCTCGTGAATTTCACAGTGAACATGAAAGTAACGAGTGACAGATGATCTTTATAATTGCAATGAGCTGTCATCAAGATCTCTTTCTGTGGTTAAAGAGGCCATCTAGTGGCAAATGATGTGGTCATAACCTTTCAATACAGCCTAAAATAGCCATTTCACTTCATCCCATTGATTCAAATGAATTGCTCTATTAAACAACTGCATTGTTTTAAGGTGTAAAATGTAAATATTTTTCCTCTTCAGTTCTTTGTACCAGTTTGGCACCTATAGTTATTGTTTGGGCTAAACCTTCCTACTGAACAATTCATGACTCCTTCAATTCTGTTCCAAACCTAGCTGGGAGAATGTCTGAGCCATTGCATGGTGCTTCAATTGTAAAAGACAAGATGTCATGATTTCACAAAAAAACGAGCATCTTCTGGTGTGACTGGTAATGGGTCTTTATTTTATTGTTTTATTCAAAGGTCATTTGATTTTCAAGATACAGAGTAATGTATATTAACATGGAATAGCTATCATTTGGTTTTAAAATGTGTCCAGTGTCCAGATTTGTATCTGTTGCAGTATGATTATATAAAAGAGATGAACTGTGCAATAAAAAAAATACAGGTATCATTGTCGGGAAAGACACATTTCAGTTGTACAGGTATCATTGTCTGGAAAGACACATTTCAGTTGTACAGGTATCATTGTCGGGAAAGACACATTTCAGTTGTACAGGTATCATTGTCCGGAAAGACACATTTCAGTTGAATTCATTCAGTTGTACAGGTATCATTGTCCGGAAAGACACATTTCAGTTGTACAGGTATCATTGTCCGGAAAGACACATTTCAGTTGTACAGGTATCATTGTCCGGAAAGACACATTTCAGTTGAATTCATTCAGTTGTACAGGTATCATTGTCCGGAAAGACACATTTCAGTTGTACAGGTATCATTGTCCGGAAAGACACATTTCAGTTGTACAGGTATCATTGTCTGGAAAGACACATTTCAGTTGTACAGGTATCATTGTCCGGAAAGACACATTTCAGTTGTACAGGTATCATTGTCCTGAAAGACACATTTCAGTTGTACAGGTATCATTGTCCGGAAAGACACATTTCAGTTGTACAGGTATCATTGTCTGGAAAGACACATTTCAGTTGTACAGGTATCATTGTCCGGAAAGACACATTTCAGTTGAATGCATTCAGTTGTACAGGTATCATTGTCCGGAAAGACACATTTCAGTTGAATGCATTCAGTTGTACAGGTATCATTGTCCGGAAAGACACATTTCAGTTGTACAGGTATCATTGTCCGGAAAGACACATTTCAGTTGTACAGGTATCATTGTCCGGAAAGACACATTTCAGTTGTACAGGTATCATTGTCTGGAAAGACACATTTCAGTTGTACAGGTATCATTGTCCGGAAAGACACATTTCAGGTGAATGCATTCAGTTGTACAGGTATCATTGTCCGGAAAGACACATTTCAGTTGTACAGGTATCATTGTCGGGAAAGACACATTTCAGTTGTACAGGTATCATTGTCCGGAAAGACACATTTCAGTTGAATTCATTCAGTTGTACAGGTATCATTGTCCGGAAAGACACATTTCAGTTGTACAGGTATCATTGTCCGGAAA